>NW_018164444.1:77868817-77900965 GCF_001263595.1 Phalaenopsis equestris
GATTGCTATTTGAAATTTTTCCCCTGCCCCAAGAAAAAAAAACGACGACAAAAAAAAAAAAAAGATATTAATTACGGTGTTAAGTATAAACTTTCATTTAACTAAGTGCATAAATATATCAATATCCTCTCTCCAGGCGCTCATGGGTAAAATGTTGTTGGAGCCTCAACTGGATTTTGAAATAAGTACAAAGAAGCCCATGACGTGCACCAATGCATATTGTCTCTACGTAATTGACCCTCTTCAACTCTTACGTAATCATGGTGGATAACGCTAGTTTGTCGATTACCCCATATTTCTTTGTAAGACTGATGGTTGTCAGCCTAGTCCATATCATCTTTTCTTCTGCCATCAGTAACCTTCAAACCTGGCTCCATTGTCTCCATGTATATTCTTTGAATCTCACCAAATTGTCTCATAACATGGTCATATAAATGCCACTCAACACGTTGCCAACAAATCAATGGGACTCAAGCTTTTCATATATCTTGCCTCACGGTGCAAATTCCAGCCACTTGTGCTCTTATCTGTTGGTTGCAGGACTCTCATATTAACATAAAATGAAAAATTGAAATATGCAAGTCCTATATCCACAACGATGGAACATCAAAACATGTTATAATTAAAATTTAAAATGCACTAACATAGCTCTCAAGCAAACCATCAATATCATCCCTATCATTTTCTTACATTGGTTGCAAGCATTTCACAGACACGTTGCTCATTCCACTAATAAGTACACATTAATTAAATGAACATTTAATCTGTTAAATTTAAGAAACAATATATTAATGTGAAACATCCCAAATAACATAAATCAAACTATATTTAAACATAAATCAAGCCCAAAATAAACTTGAGTTAAAAATAAACCCACTCTTCTCGTCTAACTTAACAAAATATTTCGCTAAAATCGGATTCACTACCCCAAAAAAATGTGAATTACCTCAACTAGAGAATCGTTTAAAAGCCCTCGCATCAAGTTCGCAATTGGAGAAAATAAGAAAAATCTTCCATAATTTACTTCATGATTTCATTTTTTTCAGTAGTTGTTTCCAAAGATTTACACCAAAAAATAACAACAACAATAATAAATCTCAAACATTGCCCAACCTTTTTTTGGGTTAGTTGCTCCATACCTTGTACAAGCATTGTCATACATTTGAAACATCAACAACTTGCTAGACTGAAAGCTAGTCAAGCGGTCTGTTCTTCATCAACAATAACTCAATTGCAGAAATGAGTAATTTTTTGTCTGAGTTCTACATGATCTACACATGAAAGGAAGCGCATTCTCATGAAAGCACTATATTTGTTTACTCATTATACAAAAAGAAAAAAAAATCATTAGGTTTATGAAGTGATCAAACTTCCTCAGTTTACAAAAGTATATAAGATATGGAAATCATTGCTTTGCTCCAATACGCACAATACAAATGCTAAACAACAAGTATGAAAATGCAATTTTGGGTAAATTGTATCATTACAATCAAAATCTATCAAACAATTTGAAAGAAACAAGAAAAATAAATTCTCCTAGTGAAAAAGATGGACAGAGATCTAACACTGGGATGGTCTCGCCGGCGGAAAGGTAGCGCTGTTGGGGAGAAGATGTTTCACATTTAGAAAGATGAGCTTTTGCGAAGAGGGGTTTCACAAAGGAGATGATTCGCGATTAGAGCACAACGCGATTGATTATTATTTTTTACTTATAGAGGAATCGCTAGATAGGACAACGATTCTGTTGCATGTGGACAACAAATCACCACGTGGCGTGGCGATTTTGCCTACTTAACTAAAAAAATTTTAAACTAATCTATTTTAAATATAAAGTTTTTAAAAAATCATACTTTTAAAATTTCACGTTGTCGTGTATAGATAAGGTGACATGTTAAAGTTGAGGTTAAATATGTTGGACATGCAAATACAAAAGAATTGAGCGGTATGCGTGTAAATCTTCCTTTCATTTCATGCAAAAATTCAAGGCGGGTTTAGAAGTAGCTTGCCAAATATTGCTCTTCAGTATTGTGGTCAGTATTGTGATGATATTCATCACGATATCACTAATTCACACATACAATATTTTCATGTATTATTTCCTCTCTTTAAAGGGCCTCTTCTTAAAATGGCAAAAGATGGTTTTTTTAATACTTTGTTATTCATTTGGATGATATATTGACATATTATGACACACACCCTCCTCAATTATCTATATTAAATCATTTTTTTTTTGAAAAGACAAAATGTAAGCTTGCTCTTAAAAGTGCATGCTTGGAAGTTTATTGACCATCAAGAAATAAGTATCTTTTGAAAGATTCATCTAAAGCTTTTAATTAAAATCCTTGATATGATAAGCATTACATTTATTGATAATATATAAGAATTGGATGGTATGCACATAAATTCTCTTTGATAAGTTTCAAAATAATATAACTTTATTTGAGTTTATATTCTTTTTAGTAAGCTAACATTAATTGATAAGATTAATGTAATTTTAAATTAACATTGGGAAAATTTGGCTTTATATCCTATAAATAGTGTAAATTGAAGAATTATTCTTATGGAAATATGCCCACAATTACTTTCTGCTTAAAATGCTCTCTTTTTTTATCACAAACTATTTATTATATTATTTAAGACTAAAGCACATGAGCACAAATGCAATATTGACAAGAAATGTGTCAAATCATATCATGGTACGACTTAATAGTTTATAATTAATTGTCAGGAACTACGTTCAGATAGTATTAGTATTTAAATAATTGATTATAGATTTATAGTAATTTCAAATATATAAAAGAGTCACTAAGAAAAACGCACAATTACATATAAGGAAATTCATCATATAATAACAAAATAATCTGCAAATAAAACATCTTAATTCACACAACAATATATCACTATAAAAAAGAAAACAATGTAAAAAGAAATTACTGTCACATAATAACATGATACCTATCAGTTGTAGTTATACTGTGAACTAAGTCTCTTCTACTAGACATGACATCTTATATTTTTTTTCTTTTTAACAGTAAGTTTGACTTATTGAGTAATCATAATCTTAATATACATTAAATTCATATGCAAATGCTATGTATGGATGAAAAAAAGAAATTTTGTTCATTACTTTATAAGACTTTAAACTTTCAGGTTAAATTTATTCATTCACGTTCAAATTTGAGTATTTAAAATATAACCTCTTTAAGAGTCATATTAAGATTATCTTCATACCCAAAAAAATCCTAAAATTTGTACCCTAAAAAATTTGCACCCGAAGGTACACATTTACCATTTTATTTGTCGTGCACGGTTCATCATATCCCCCGACAGTACCAACTGAGGGTAATCCTGTATTATTTAAATCTTTACTTATGATTACATATAAATTTAAATTCCTTTTAAAATATACTTTTATATGTTAATTATTTTCCCCACATTTGTGAGGCATATATCAAACTTTCAAAAAAAAAAGCAAGACATAAATGAAATATCTATTTAAGCCAGTTAATAAGACATTTATTCATTTAATAAAACCTTAATTTAATACATCCAAAAAATAAATACTTGGCTTTGCCTTAAAAGACTGTTATAAATGCTTATATGGTCACTTCACTATCTCAACTATTAACTATATTAGTTAAAGTGTATAAAACTGAAGAATCCCATCCTAAAAGAAAGACTAAAATACTTCTAATGACGTTTAATTAAAATGGCCCATATAAATAAGTACACAATTCCTTAGCTTAAGAGATTTTATTGCTTCTTACACAAAACTCTTATTTCTTTCTAATTATTTTAATTGATTCAGCCTCTAAACTTTTACCTTTTAATGTCCAAGTTAAAATCATCATTAGCATTTAGTAAGTAAATCGAAATTTCAATTCAAGTAATTAACATTGTAAAATCCTAAATACTCATAAGGTTCGGTCTTTACAGCTCGCACACAAGCTCAATTTCGATCATGAGCCATCTCTCTTCTCCTTCGCTCCAAATCCTTTCACTTACATTGCATGTTTTAAATTGATAACTTTAATTGTTAATATCATAACATATTTAATGTATTAAATTTATTTAAGTAAAGCTTAAAAAAATTTGGATAACTCACTTAATCTGCTGAAGCACGCTTTGGATCCCCTTTATCTTGCACCTAGAAACCTCAACAACTCTTCTTCCTCTTCTTATTTGGTCTTGGCGCAACCCAATAGAGTAGCACACAATCATCCCTTCGCTCTTCTTCTTAGATTTTTACAAGGTCCAACAGATCAACACAAGAAGCTGCCTCCTCTTTCTTCCTTCTTCGGCTTTGTTTCCAACTTCGCGCACGCCACAAGATAACAGTGTCTACTTTGACAACTGATAGCTCACAACAAGCAACGACGACGACTTCTCCTTTATTCAGCTAGGATACAACGTTGTCCCTTATGTACGAAGTTGGTGACTTCTTCTCTCCCTATCCTTTTCTTATGCTACACTTATGTACGAGGTTGGTGACTTCTCCTCTCCCTATCTTTTTCTTATGCTACAACTTCTTTTCTTTTTCTTAGCTATACTAGGATGCACTAGAGATTTCCCTCTCTTGGTTGCTCACTCTTCTGTTTCAAATGAGGGGAAGTGTGGAAGGAGTTGTTGACCTCACTTTTGTGAGAGTTCATTTTGAATGACATTCATGATCCATCTTGAAAAATAATGACTAACAATATTGACTCCTTAAATCTCATCAAGGATTCTTAAACCTTAAAATTTAGGGCAAAACCCTAATATACTCTTGAAACCTAGTTCTTGATGGCACTCTAGGGTGATCACAAAGATGACAGTAAACCTTAATTCAGGGTCACATGGACCATTTGGTCAACTATAGACCTAATTGGTCAAACTTTGGTCAAAATGATCAATTTTGGACCCAATGACCATTACATGGACAAGTTGGTCATCCATAGACCTAATTGTTAAACTTTTGTCAAAATGGTCAATTTTGGACCCATTGACCACCACATGGACAATTTGGTCAACCATTGACCTAATTGGTCTAACTTCAATCAAAATGGCCAATTTTAGATCCAATGACCACCACATGTACCATTTGGTCAACCATAAACATAATTGGTTAGCTTTGGTCAAAATAGTCAATTTTGGACCCAATGACCACCACATGGACCATTTGGTCAACCATAGACCTAATTGTCAAACTTTGGTCAAATGTTTAATTTTGGACCCAATGATCACCACATGGACCATTTGGTCAACCATGGACCTAATTGGTCAAGCTTTGGTTAAAATGGTCAATTTTGGACCTAATGATTACCACATGGACCACTTGATCAATTCAAACACCAAATTGGTCAAATTTGATCAATTGGTCAAACCAAGAACATGTGATCATCCCAATGACCATAAGGTTAGATCATAGACCCTATGTTTGACCCAATTACCAAGTCATTACCACATGGTCAACTTGACCACCATGATCAACTTTTTTGTCAATATGGTCAAACCAAACCCTGTCATCAAATCTAATGACCCCATGACTAACTCAATCATGAAAATGTCAATTGAGTCATCATGGTCAACCTTGGGACCTAATTGGTCAAACCTTAGTCAACTAGTCAACTATGGTCAAACTTGGTCAACTTCGCCATTTTTGGTCAAATTTTAGTCTTTTAATCAAATTATTCAATTCTCTTAATTATTTAATCATTAATTAATTATAGAGAGTGAAATTAATGATCATTAGACCTAGGATTTAAGTTTAATATCATGGTTTAAGCCCATGGTAATATAAACCCATGACAACCCTAAACCCATGCTTTACACTTAAACATTAAATCCAACTCATGGCCTATGGGTATTGAGTCATCCGAGTCATCCATGACTAGTGATTATCATGACATAGGTAACCTACTAAAAACTATGAGCCATCATTTTTGACCTAAGTCAAAGGTCATTATGAAGGGAGGGATATGTGTCATTCCTCCCTAAATACAATGTATGACTTGTATGCTTAGGTTGAGTGAGTTAGCCAGCTCAATCTCAAAATCCTTACCATCTCACCATCTCCCCAATGAAAGAAAGCCAAAGTTATGTCCAAATTTTCACCTTAATGAAGGCTCATCATGGATATCACTTAGGGAAGCTCATCCATGGCTATCTTCAGCCAGAACCTTTTCTCCAGCCATCATGAAAGTCCTCACCTTCATCCCCAAGAAATTCCATGCTTATCCAAGCTCAGCCATGGCTCATCCATGGCTATAAATAGGCTAACCCGAGAGCCTCACATGGAGAGTAGAACACTAGCTACAATCCCCAATTCCAAAAACCTTCAATACCAAACTTGTTTCCCATAACCTAAGCATTTGACTCCCCGCACTTTGGACCTCTGTAATCCATTACAGAAGTCCAATTTCTCACTTGAAAACCAGGACAATTTTTTGGGTCAACACAAAACCCTTCCAAACTTCAATCAAATCTCTTCAACACCATCATTGACCTAAACGAAAAAGTTTCTAATTGAAATTGAACCTTCCTGTGAGCTCTAACCTATAATTAGGTGAAACTTTGAGGCCATTTCAGCCCGGATATAGCTCGGCCTAATTTCACTCCAAATTGAACTCAGTGAAGGCTTTGCAAGTGCCTTGCGATCGTTTCTATCAAACTTGATCTAGACTTCACCTCATCAAGACCAGTTGTGGACATTTAACCCTAAATTTTGCTCGGGTTTGGACCTTTAGGAAGAAGATCATCACATCATACCTACATATCCGTATGGATGTGTTCGTTTTGATGCGGTGAAGCTTTTGAAATAATCTCCATGAAGTTTCATGAAGATTTAAAAGAGATCTTATGCCCTAAACACGAATGGTTTACAGGCTATTATTGTTTGGGGAAGACGGTCAGATACCATCCATTTTTATGTATTGGAAATGGATGGCTGTGATCTAGCCAGGTTTTGAATCCGTCCATATGAAACAGACGGAACAGCTGGCCACGTGGCCGCCCTCATTTAAAGTCCCAACAACCAAACTTTGCTGCGTGGGCTTTGACGTATCCGAGGATCGCGCTGGTGCTTGCGTAGATTAATAGGAAAATAAGATTTAATTAAATCAGAAAATACACAAAATCTTTAAAAAATCATATCTCGACAAAGAAAAAATCATAAAAATATGATAAAAATACCTATGGATTTAGAAGAATAAGAAGAAATTATGAAAACAAAATCTAAAATTAATAAATTATATTTAAATTTAATTAATTAATTACTCTATGGAGTAATTTAATTATTAAACATTAATTATAAACCTAAAAATAATAAAATTTTTAGGGACTAATCCTATCACCCTTAGGGGAATCCTGTGATTTTTCTAAGACTAGGAAAAATTCCTAAAGTCATCATCAATTTTCATCAAACTTTGTAATTATCTTCAAAAATAATTATAAAAACAGAAAATTGAAAGTTAAATTTGAAAATAGTTAGAAATTTTAGAATGATGAAATTAAACCCTAAAAAGACAATTTCTAACAACTCGAAAGTTTGAAATGACAACTTAGACCTTTAGGGTGAAAATTGTAAAATTGAAAAATTACACTTTAAACCCAAAAATTCTCATCACTCTAAAAGGATTATTAGGAGTAATCAAATTCTAATATCAAGGTTTAATACATCTTAGACCTAAGATAATTCTCTAAATCTTAATTAAGTTAGGTTTAAATACAACATAAACCTTTAAACCTTAATTAAGCTTAAACATAAAATTAATCACCTTAAACCTTAATTACATTAGGTTTAAGTCAAATTAAACCATAATTAGGTCTAACCTCTATTAGACCTAATTAATCATCTTAAACCTTAATTACATTAGATTTAAGTCAAATTAAACCCTAATTAGGTTTAACCTTTATTAAACATAATTAATTACCTTAAACCTTAATTACATTAGGTTTAAATCAAATTAAACACTAATTAAGTATAACCTCTATTATACCTTATTAATCATCTTAAACCTTGATTACGTTAGGTTTAAGTCAATAAACCTTGATTACGTTAGGTTTAAGTCAAATTAAACCCTAATTAGATCTAATTTCTATTAAACCTAATTAATCACCTTAAACCTTAGTTACATTAGGTTTAAGTCAAATTAAACCCTAATTAGGTATAATCTCTATTTGACCGAATTAATTTGACCTAATTAATCACCTTAAACCTTAATTACATTAGGTTTAAGTCAAATTAAACCCTAATTGGTCCAATTGGATCTGATTTTAAATATTATGTGGAATTTGATATAGATTGATATGAATTTGAATTTGGAGTCTTTAGGAAATTGCATTTGAAGTTTGGATTTGACTTTGGGTTGCAAATTGGGTATTTTTGGATGGTTTGGAGTGAATATGAATGGGCTTTTATTTGGCCTTGGATCTTTGGAAAATTTGAAGTAAATTTGACAATTTTGATGAGAGGTGAGCCAATTTGGTGGTTTTGAGAAGTTTTGATGAATATTGGTGGGTTTATGTAGTTTTGAGAATTTGAGATGGAAAAATGGGTGGGTTGGACAAATTGGGCCAATTTTGTGCAAATTTGGCTATTTTGGATTTTGATAAATTGTAACATGAATGCAAGTATATTGTGGTGTGTCGCAGGTGAATGCAATGTATTATGATATATGTGTATACAAAATAGAGTTGAGTATGTAGGTCATAAAGGATTTCCTACGGCCTTTAGATCATATAGGAACCCCTTTTTGGGATTCAACATGTTGGTTTTAACCATTCCAACCAAAGGTTGAGGGCTTGGGACCGCCCATGTGAGGCCTCACAAAAGAGCTAAGAGGTTGTTAGAATTGCTAAGGGGTGGGTCCCATCACTAGTCCTCTAGGATAGTCAATAGAAAAGTCTTAATGTTATATCCTAGGTTTAAAGAGAGGAAAGGGAAGACCTAAAAAATGAGGTCAACATAATATTCTAGCATATAACTAATTTATAATTTATAATTTAATTTAGATAATCAACTCTTCATGATGAAATCACAAAAAATTCCATATATCCATAAATTATGAAGATTTAATTTAATATTTTTTAATTTAGCATTAATAGTAAGATTAACTTATTTTTAGTCATATATCAAATTTGACTATTTCAGTTAATGTCATTAATAATACAAATTTCTTTATCCTTCCCCTCGTCCCCAAAAGATAAGCAAGAAGTAACGAATTAAGCTCGGCCTTAAGCTATTAGTCGTGAAAAATTATTACTGGCTTCAATAGTATCATGACTCATATCATGACTCAAGTCATGATACTATTAAAATATTATAAATGTATTCAAACTCTAATAGCATCGTGACGAGTGATATATTTATTTAAATCAACATTAAATACACACAGGATATAAAAAAAAAAATCTCTAAAATACAAATAGCATATAAATAGAATATAAATTTTGTAGCTTGCTTATATGCTGCCCCGCCGCGCGGGCTATTGGATACCTGCACGTAATATTTTTCCCCTTGCGAGAGAAGCATCGGCGCAGCAAACGTCACACGCCTTTTGCTCTCTCGTTCTGCCCCGAAGGCAGCAACCAGCGCCTACCTTTCGCTCCCTCCTCCCGTGCTCGAATCCCTCGCATTGCCGTGGCGACTGGGAAGATCTCCGAAAGACGCGTTTGTCTCCCCTTTCCACTCCGCTCCTACCCAAGTAACGCCAACTCCCTTAGCGCGCGTCAACTTCTCTAAAGAGGGCCGACTAAGATGGCCGGAAAACTGCCCTCCATCCCTGCATGCTCCTTTCATCGCTCCATCCTCGCATCCACTGCTTTAATTGTCCTCTACTTCTCAATAATTTTAATCAGATCACTCCGATCCCCGGTTCAAACCGAAAACCACTACAGTTCCCATCTCCCCTTCGCCAATGCCCTAACTGATAACCTCAGCCCATCCGTTGATCGATCTCATTCGGCATCGTTTTCGTCAATCTACCACTCTCCAGAGATTTTTAGAGCGAGCTACGCCGAAATGGAGGAAAGATTTAGGGTTTACATATACCCTGACGGGGATCCGAAGACCTATTACCAGACGCCGAGGAAGCTCACGGGGAAGTACGCGAGTGAAGGTTATTTCTTTCAGAATATACGGGAGAGTAGGTTTCATACTGAGGATCCTGATCAAGCAAATATTTTCTTCATTCCCATCTCCTGTCACAAGATGAGGGGAAAGGTAAGCTTTCTCATACGGCTCATTGAAATTGATAAATGCTTGACCAATGTCATTATAGGTCCATTTATTTGTTGTTACGATGTGGTCAATTATTTTTAAATCATTCGTTGGTAAAGAGTTCACACCTTTTAATAATTTAATAATTTGATCACCCATTGTCACAACTCTGCCACTAGAACTACTACAACTGCTAAAATTATATTCCATGTATTTAGTTTTAGTTCTACTCAAATGTAGGCTTTCAGAAGGCTTTTAGACTCCAAAGTATACCTCCATAATTCAAGTTTTTTCCTGAATTCTTTCTCTAGTCTTATCCACAAGAAGGATATCATTAGTGAAAAGTATGCACCAAGGTACATCCTCCTGTAAATGTCTAGTAAGAGCATACATAACTGAAGCAAAAAGATAAGAGCTTAAAGCTGATCCCTGATGTAATTAAACTGAAAGCCTAAAATAAATTGAAAACTCTCGGATAGCTTGGTATTAAATCTATTTGTTAATGCATTTGTGTTTTAACTTTATTCAAAGAACCTCCTACCAATGCCCATGATTCTTCTCCTTTTTCATCTCTTCTATGCCACATCCAACACTAAAATAGACGACTTTATACTTTTTTTTTTAGAAGCAATCATATATGCATATATTGCTTCTGGTATTGACGGTGGATATAATGAGTTTTTGTGCTATCGGATGACAAATCTGCACGTGATGGTGCATTGATTAATTTGCAGAAAGCACACATTATGGCTAGATTTGTCTTTAAATATTGGCTACTTGATCGGAGCCACTTTTTTTAAAATGCAGGCTTAAACTGAACCAAATCTAAAAATCTATAGTAGTCAGGTACACAGATTGTGTGTGTTAATGCTACTTCAAATTTTTTTTTATTTACTAATTCATTTTATTATAAGCATGCCAATGATGACGGTGCCTATAAATGCTTTGAAAAGTGCTAATTATCACGTGGCTTGTTGCAATAGCAGAAATTGATTCTTGCTTTTTTTAGTTAGTTTGGGATTGAACATTGCTGATTTATCGCGCATCTGGGATTGTTGAATCGGCATCTCATGTAGTTTCAGACCAAATTATGGGATCCAAGGAAAAAAGGAACTCTAAAAAAAAAGTGTTTGAGTTTTTTTTTTTTTTTTGCATATAGTTGCCAAGGTACTTAAGGATGATCTTAGATTTTTCTCGAACTTTTGTGTGTTGTAGGTTGTGAATTTTTTGAGCTTATTGCTAGCCTTGATGATGAATTTTTTGCGGTGTTATTCTTTGGTTTTTTTTTTTTTGTTTTTTTTTCTTTTTTTTTTTCTCTTTTTTTTTGCGATTATTTTGATTTCATTGAAATTTTGTCATGTTTATTTTCTTAATAGGATATCCTAACTTCTGATTAATGGTTAATAAAAAAAAGTGAAGAGAGTCGGTGGCTCTGATGAGAAGTTAAAGCAGGGAATCAAATTTTTGGGTTTCAGTATATGATGAGCTAAAGATTAATTAGGGTCAAAATGTAGGGATGTAAATGCAGTTCATCCATGAAGTTAAGAGAGCACAGTATATAGAGAGCACAATATAAATCGATAGCTTTAGAAGGGTTAATGGTTTTACTCATACAGGCAAAACTCAATAATTGATTGTGACTTATTCATAATTACTCATACTTTTAGTAAATTTAAATGACCTGCAATACTTACATTGATACCATGTTAATATATCGATTTGTTCCAACTGTTTAGCTTGTTTTTATTTAAGCTGACTCTTCAATTACGTTTCTATGATGCATCTTATTTCTTGCAGGGCATATCATATGAAAATATGACTATTTTAGTTAAGAATTATGTTGAAGGGTTGATGAGGAAATACCCTTTTTGGAATAGGACCTTAGGTGCTGATCATTTTCTTGTTACTTGCCATGATGTTGGTGTTAGAGCGTTTGAAGGACTTCCCTCTCTCATAAAAAATTCCATTAGAGTTGTTTGTTCTCCTAGTTATAATGTTGGATATATACCGCACAAGGATGTTGCGCTTCCTCAAGTGCTACAGCCATTTGCCTTGCCAGCTGGAGGAAATGATGTTGCAAACAGGTTAGAATGTGATTTGAGCGTCTTTCTGTCAATGTAATTTATTTTATTGTCAAGTTCACTTACGTTTTCAGTTCTACCATACTTTTTCATCATATAATACTTTTTTTTTTGTCGCTCATTTTATTTCATTTCATCTGTGTATGCATTACTACATTAGCAGGGTTCATTTTTCATGTCATTTACTTGCTCTTTTCAGGTTTTACTCAATAAATCATGGGCACGGATGTTTAATATATAGAAAAATGTAATCCTTTCCCATCATTCTACTAAAGGTCGAATTATTTCATAGTTTGCCCACCAAAATTTTTCTCCTCTAGATAGTTTAGCTTTGAAAAATTGTCTAAAGCCTCATCCACAACTCTGTTTTCATTCTATTAGTAAACTGATCTGTCCACTGATTCTTCTAAAGCAGAACTAATACTTCTAGCATATTTTGGAATGTTTTGGTCGATGAAAATGATTTGCCCCTTCAAATTGATCAAGTTGGCTTGCCATTGGAATGAATGCGATAAAGTTTTTTTTTTCCCCTATGATTATAGGCCTGATATCAATTTTGTGTTAGTTTTCTAGTTTGGAACCATTAATCAAATTGTTGAATATTTGTTTGAGGCTTTGTGGCCATTTGGGATGAATTTGGTTCTTAGTAAAATTTGTATGGTACAATTTTGGAAAAGCAAATTTGAATGTGGTACCAATTTGAATGTGGTTCTTAGTAGCTGTCATGAATATTATACACTCTTTTCTTCTAAAAGAATTTGGACGACTTACTACTATAATACTTGGCTAAAAGTTAATCACCACAAAGATTTTTAAAAGCAATAAGAAGGTTATATCCAAAAGAAAGTTTAGTAGTGGTTTGTAAAATAAAGCTATGAAAAGTTATCCAAGCACATTGTTGATAAAAGGTAATTTTGTGTTTATTAAGTCGACACCACATGTCTCCCCATATAACTATTTAAAAGGTAGTAAGAATGTTTTAGTTATACCTACGTATAGTTGCAGTTTGTTATCTATAGCTATAAATAGTTTTTCCAAATACACCCTCTGTAAATATTATTGTATTTTTTAAGGCAGCACCAATTTTTCCATAAATACCAATCGTAAAATTTTGTCCTCTATTCAAAGAGTTATCCTTTTTAGCATTTGTTGAATCTTTTTTCATATACTATACAAATGTAATGCGTGTTCTACCTATAAATTTTTGTTTTAACATAGGTTGTTGCATAATATAGAAAAGGTTGTACGAAGTGGTAAATTCCTTGAGCTATTAATGAGAACTTTAGCGTGTTAAAAATCACTATTAAACCATTTGCATATTTCAATATAAATCATAGTTTTCATATTAGGAAGATTAAAAAATGGGGCATTTACATACATACCACCCAATTCCAATTTATTTACATATTTAACGTCTAAACTTTTTCTTTTTTTTCATTTATAGCATCCGAATCTTTCATATCTAATAGCAAATACTAAAAGTACCACCTTTTTTAACTTTAAAAAAGCCAAATACACCTTTTCAAACATATGTAAGGAGGTTTTATGTAAAATATGAAGTTTAGGTGTTATGCATGTAAATATATAAGAATTGAGTGGTATGTATGTAAATTTTCCTTAAAAAATAGCTTATTATTCTTTCGTTACTTCAGAATTAGACTTCTAAGATTTTCTTACATTTGCAAGTTTTCACAGCCGTTTCAAACCTGGACAAGCTTCTGTTAGGTTACGAGAGTGTTTCAATTTTCTAAACTTACATCTCAATATAAAGAATCAAAGCTCAAGGTTTGATTCTGTCTCGTGATTTGTAGCTTTCAAAGCTCAAGGAGTGTCTTGAGTCTTTTTTCGTGAAACTATTCCACTATTGCCAAACCCTGTTCATACTCTGGCTTACTCTTTAGATTAATTACCACAAAGTTCAAAATTATTTGTTGCTGTTCTTTCTCCTTTAAAGTTTATAAGATCGTTATTACTGTAACTCCATTGAAGTTAGAGCATCCAGTTCTCTTGTTCATTTTTTATGTTTTGACCTTCTTCACCTCTAACCCAACATGCCATGAAAGCAACTAAAGGTTTGGCGAACACATCTTATATGGTCATGTTTGGTGAAATAGGGTAAAATATCCAGCTTCTTTTGTTGCATTGATTAAAACTTCTGAAACTATTTATGACTTAATTTGTAGTACATTGGTAATTTTGACATTGAGATTCACTTTTTAGTGCTAAAATCCACTTTGCAGGAAAATCCTTGGATTTTGGGCTGGCCATCGAAATTCCAAGATAAGAGTTATCCTTGCACGTGTATGGGAAAATGACACCGAACTTGCCATCAGTAATAACCGTATAAGCAGAGCTATTGGAGAGTTAGTTTATCAAAAACAGTTCTACAAGTCTAAGTTCTGCATATGTCCTGGAGGTTCTCAGGTTAATAGTGCTCGGATAACTGACTCCATTCACTATGGTTGTGTTCCAGGTACAATCTGCTGCAAAAAATAGGAACTTGTTGAAATACTCCTTGTTAATTATTCTTTTATTGCCTCATGGTTTCACTGTTAGTTCATAATATCACCTGTGAAATTAAAAAGATAAAAATTTACAATAATGTAATTCTTTTGGCCTCAACTTGAAGATCTGGAGCAACATTTAGTTAATTGACTAAAGATAATAATCTCTTTGCCATTTAACCAGTGACACAGTTTGATCACCGTGCTAAGAATGACTATTTAATTTATTCAACACCCACAGTCTGGCTGATGGATAGACGGAACTGACTTTGAGGGTAGCTCGTGTTTTTTTTTTCAACATCTTGGCATTGTATATGTTGTTTAACAGTATATTGCAAAGCATAATCTATCTGAATTCTTCAACTCAATTTGCCTGTCTGCACATGTTTAATGACTTTTTAATGACATTCAGTAATTCATCTTCAACATCATTAGCTTTATCTCAAATCTCAACTATTTGAGTTTGGTTTGATGTGTCATGCTCTCTTGATTATTCGAAATTATTCTTATCTGCACTTTGATTTCTTAAAATTTTCTTATTTAAAGCAATTATTAGAATCATCCATATGTTTTAGGAAGATTTATTTACATACCACCCAATTCCTATGTATTTACATATCTAACACCTAAACTTCAATTTTTGCGTACGTACTACCTTGCCTATGCATTGAAATGTGTATTCCACCTTTTAAAATTTAAAATGGTGGTATTTTTGGTGTGATACAAAAGATTTTGGTGGTATAATTGGAAAAAGCAAAGTTTAGGTGTTAATATATGTTTACATAGGAATTGGATGGTATTTATGTAAATGCTGTGTTTTTTTATTCTTGCAAAATTTGGAAGACTAGTGTATATTTTTTTGCTTCAAGTTGCATTTTTTGTAATTATGGCCTGTTTTTTTTTATATTTTTCAGTTATTCTTTCTGATTACTATGACCTCCCCTTCAATGATATCCTCGACTGGCAGAAGTTCTCCCTTATTGTTAAAGAGAAGGATGTTTACCAACTGAAGTCTATACTCAAGTCTGTATCAGATGAGGAATTTATCGCATTGCACAAGGGATTAGTTGAGGTATGTTCACTTAGTCATCTTTTACTTGCTATAATTAGTTTTTACTTGCCCTTGAGCTTTTCATAAAACTAGCTTCCATATTTAAAATAAAACAAGAGATAGATGGTTTATAACAGTTCAATGAAGAATGGCACCTTGGTTCAATCACAGAAGTTAAATATGACCATAGTTTTTGTCTTATGAACAATAATTATCTGTAATGATTTGACTTAGTCTTGCAACACACAGAATGTCATGCAAAATATTAAGAATTATTCCAATTCAACAGCACATATCTAAAGTGTCAAGACTTAAGCCGGATCTTACTGTGGATACCCCAAGCCAAGAATTTTTTGTATTATGTTTAATTTAAACCTTCAGCGCTTGTTTTAAATTTTATTTTGTGTAAAGCTCATCACAAATTGGAGCATTTATTGAAAGCAGTCTTGATAATTGATCTGTGATCTCTGTGTTCTGGAAGCGAAGCATAATAGTGCTTTCAGGCCTTGCACTACGCTATCTCCAAATCCAATTATATGAAAATATCATACAACTTATGTAAACACAAATCCTAATTTCTTGAACTTAAATCTTTCTCCTCCTCCAAATTTAAAGACCATACATGTCTGAATGGAGATTACTACCGTTGTTGGCCTGTTATGTGCTTAGTCACTCTCTGTTGTATCATACACCATGCATTAGCGGATCAGGTGTTCTTCTTGGGCGGCAGAAATAGGATTTCAAGTTAGGGGCGAAAAGATTTATCCCAAATTTATGGGAGATTTTTTTTTCATGTTTTTTTTTGTGGCTCGCACACATGCATATCCATAGCAAGCATACACACACGTTGGCACACTAAAGCTACATATATATGTAACTAGCCCAAATTTAGAGGATAATTTCTATAATATATATATATATATATATATAGTTTTAGAAGAATTTGGAGTAAAATTTTTATTTTATATATAACCACATAGGACTTCTCTCAAACTTAGATAGGCTAGGAGCCAACTCTAGCCCTCCCCAAAGCCCAATATCATCATGAATGTTTTTATTTCCATTATCTGTTCTTACATAGAGATGGGCTTTATAGTCCTTGTTTCAAGCTGATTCCTTGTATATATTCTAGTTTTGAAAAATTTATCATTTGAGGCTACTTTTGCCCTCTTCATATTATTCTTCATGATCAAAATGTTCATATTCTGTGCTTCCCTCTTATATTATTATATTTTCCTCCTCCACAAAGTCTTCTAATTTTTTTCGTCAACTACTGCACTTTGAATCACATAAAAGTCCTCTATTATCCACTCAGGAGTGATTTAAATCTACTATTCTCTTACTAATGGATATCTCCTGTCAACTTTTAATCAGTTTTTAATCTGTGATCGTCACTTTATGCATATTTTGCATCAATCTACTAATGGAATCATTATATATTTCAGGCCCAGAAACATTTCGTGTGGCATTCTCCTCCTGTTCCATTTGATGCATTCCACATGGTAATGTATGAGCTATGGTTGCGGCATCATGTGATCAAATACTAATTTTATAAGGAAAATGGTTCCCAGGCCGAAGAAATGTCTCCGAATTTAGGACGCCGAGGGTGACATTGCCATATCTCAGTTTAATATAAAATTAATTGAAAAAAGGAAGATTTACATACATACCACTCAATCACTATGTATTTATTTACATATCTAAGCACCTTATGCTTTGAAAGATGTATTTCACTTTTTAAAAGTTAAAAAAGTGATATTTTTGATGCGATATTAAAGATTTTGGTGATATAAATGTAAAAAATAAAGTTTAGGGGTTAGATATGCAAGTCCATATAAACCGGGTGGTATGTATGTAAATGCCTAATTTAAATCCGGCAAGCCTGAATGCCCCAATTATCTCTCACAGGTATTTGCAGGCATCTTATGGCAGAAGTGGATAGAATGTAGAGAGCTAGTTAGATGCCCAGTTTTGGTGATATGTTATTATATGTAATGTGTTAATGGATCAGATTTTAGTGTTTATTCTTTTGTTTCTATAAAATTTTTTGATGGATTATTATGTTATTATAGATCCCAAATGTTATACCTCAAGAATTTGAAGTCCATCAATCCGGAAGTGTTCCGAGCCGTTTCATATGGATTCACACTGGGCATCCGCGAGGAAAGAAACCACAAGAGTATAAAAATTCAAGTATTGATTTCTTCCCTGTCTCTTAAGAGTTTTTTATAGCATCTATAGTATAAGTTCTGAATAAGCAAAGAGAGTTTTGAGTATAACCTATTGAGAAATTTTTTCTCAAAAGGACGTAAAGACAAACTCCATAAACAGAGAAAAAAAACACTTCCGAGGCTTTCAGAGAACACCTGAAGAAAATCAACAAAACATTCTTATGGCTAGCCTTTCAGACCAATAAACGGCAGGCAGATTTCAGAAAGCTGGGAATTCGGAATGTAATGAGAATTTCATTTTTTTTTTTATATTGCTGGATTCATTTTTGAGTTTATAGAGGCCAAGGTAAGAGGAAAAAAATTAAAAGAGGGGGAGGAGGAGGAGGAGGAGGGAGAAAAATTCAGACTCAGGTGAGGAGATAGAAGAGAAAAAAATTTAAAAGAGGGGGGAGGAGGAGGAGGAGGATGAGAGAGAAAAATTCAGACTCAGGTGAGGAGATAGAAGAGAAAGAAGTTGTTCACATCCCTGTTTAGTAGGTGATCTCGGATTTCCCTTTTTTTAATCTTCTTTCATGAAGGTGTGGAAGGGGGTCCAAGAGGAGAAAATGAGATAAAAAAGCTGTACCCTTTTTGTTCAACAGGTGATCTAGGATTTTTTTCCTTTTGCCATAAAGAAGCAGGAGAAAGCTGTCCTAAAAGTTATCCCCGATCTTGCCTAGCAGAACCTTCAATATATTCTTTCAATCTTCTTTCGGGTTGTGGTATAGAAAAAAATCGTCTCGAAAGTTTTCCTTGATCCTGCCCGGCAGAATCTCCAGGATCTTCTTTCACAATCTTGTTTCGGTCTGCAGGGACGAAGAAATTTATCGTGTATGCCCAACAGGTGAACCAAGATCTTTCTCATTGCAGAGATGAAGAAAGTTGTTCCCATTCGTGCTCGAGTTCTTTTTTCTCATTGCTGAGAAGAAAGTTGCCCCTATCACTGTCCTGTAGGTGACCCGAGATTTTCTTACTTGTTGCTGCCGCACATTCCTGGAGTAATTCTTATGCGGCTGTCACACATTCTAGAGGAGATGAAGAAAAGTTGAAATTTTTTTTTTTTTGTGCTTTATGAGGGAGATTTCTGTGTTTTTGTGGTGGCGGTATCTGCAGAATCTCTACCCCCAGTGCTTATTGGTCTTTATGGCTTCTTAATGCGACATTTGTAGATGATGCTAATATATTTTTTTATATGTCTGTGGTTACTCAACTTTTGGGTTGCTACTACCCTACTTATAGGGTGTTGTTAGTGTAGACCTCTTTTGAGGCTTATGCCTCATGAGGTTCTGTGGCCTCTCAAATATGCCAAAGTCTGTAATTAAAGTTAGTACGTGTACTTTATCAAAAAGAATCGTGCAACTTTTAAGGTTTGTGCTTCCTGAAATCTGTGCCTTCTTAAGCTTGTATCTTCTGAGGTTTGTGCTTTCTTAGGCTTATATCTTCTAGGAGCTTGAAATACATCGATGTCTTCTAAGACTCATAGACTTTTCAGATCTTTGATGTCCCTGTGCTTTCTGAGGTTTGCCGTCTTCAGAGGACTTTGATGTACCCGTGCCTTTTGAGGCTTGTAGCCTCTGAAGTTTTTAATGTACTTGTGTTTTCTGAGGCTTGTAGCCTCCTGGGGCTTTTGAGTGGAGACCTTGTGGACCATTTGCTCTCTTGGAGTCTTTCTAGTGAGTACCCTGTCAATTACTACTTTCCCATCAAGAATTACTTTCTGGGCTCATTTTTTAGGGGTACGGTAACTTCCTATCGAGTCTTGCCTCATAGGATCAACTTCTAGGGGTACCGTATCTTCCCATCGAATTTTATCTCTTAGGCTCGACTTCCAGTGGTATGGTAGCTTTACATCGACCCTTGCCTGTTGGGCTTTGACTTCTAGGGGCATGGTAGCTTTCAATTGAGTCTTGCCTCCTGGACTCGACTGCTAGGGGTATCACATCTTCTCATGATGTTTTGCTTCTTTGGCTCGACTTTCAGGGGTATTGGTGGAGACCATGTCAGCCGCTTGCCCTTAAGGGGACTTTTTACAAAAAAAAAAATCTTTCCCGAAAGAATAAGAAAATTTACTGAACGATAGTTTTTTAAAACAACATGAAAAATCTCGCTAGAATAAATTAGGAGGTTATATGATAGTCTTTTACTCAAATAAGATAGTTTTTTAAAGCAACATGAAAAATCTCGCTAGAATAAATTAGGAGGTTATATGATGGTCTTTTATTCAAATAAGATAATTTGAAGTTTTAATTCTCATTCGATAACACAACGATTTTATTTTGTTTTCCATTACTTCGTTCTTGTAAGTAGCAACCCAGGCGACATTGGCGTATAAGACGTTCAATTTCTTATTTTCTCTTGAATGCCCTTTTGCATGGTGAAAATGAAAATATTGAGATTGGTCTCAGCCATATGGATTTTTTAACGGCTCTGGCCACTTGACAACCTTTTCATTCTTGATGGTCATTAGGATATTGACACGTGACGTGTTGAGTGCCGTGTATTCTTTTTCTGATCGAGGCTCATAATTTTCCTGTGGTTCAAGATTTTCTTGCCATGAGATTTGATCGACATCCTTGACATTATTCTTGCGCTTGCCTCCCAATCACTCAAATTGTTCCTTGTGTGCACTAATTGTCTCATTTGCAGAGATTTGAGATTTCACATGATGGACAGGATCACAGTAAAAGTGAACTGTCTCCTGCATTAGTGATGAATAAAAAATCCTTGGCGGAGCCTTCTAAGAAAGACTCCTCTTAGTAACTCCGGATACACTCTCGAAATTTGACGAATTTTAGTGGAGAACCTGCGGAAGTATTCCTTGGAGGATTACCCCTCATTTTCGTGAACTCCCGTAAGTATTTCGCGTAATCATTGACGATCCTTCTATTTGCTATGAATTGTTCTACGAATAGTTTAACAAGCTCATTGAAGGTGCTGATGGTGCCCCCAAAAGGGAGTAGAACTATCTGCGAGCAAATAGAAGCTTATCTTCAAGTTAAGTCCATAACAAAAAGAACAATACAATCCTTACTAGCCTTACCAAATATAAGAAGGCCAACTGTACAAATTAAATGAGATATGATCTCATTATTATTTTGACCATTATTGGTACTACCATCATAATCATAATAATCAAGTAAAGAAGAAAAAATATCCATGAAAATATCAAAGAGATAGAAAGAGAGAGAATAACATTGCTGTAAGCTGGAATTCAAAGAAAAATAACCTTTCATTTCACTATTAATAATGACATAAAAGTTAATATCAGTAGTCCCAGATTTAAACTAATTAATAAAAATAAGAGGAAAAGTCAGATGATACATACAAACATAAAGAAACATTCTATTAACTTTAGCAAAAGCTTTCATTACATCAATTTTAACGTAAAACTTAGCATAATTATTGGAATAAAAATCATATAGAAATTCATTACTTAGAATAATATTGTCAACAATATCATAACCTTTGATAAAAACTGCTTGGGCAAGTAAAATAAGAATAACTTTATAAATTATTTTGCAAAGAGAAATATGTCTTCAATCATTAAGAGAATTAGCATCATAATTTTTAGAAATAATAGCAATAACATTGTGTTTAACTCTTAAAGTAAGTTTAACAAATATTAAAGAGATATTTAATAGCAGTAATACAATTCAAACTAGTTAAATCTCAAATATCTTTAAAAATTTTTGAATTAAAGCCATCAGACCATAGAGTTTTTTTTAAAACCAATATAAAAGAAAGCCCTTTCAATATTATTAATTAAAAATTCAAGAATTAGAGTCATACAATCATCACTATTAATATTAATAGTAGGGCTGTCAAAACGGCTCGTTGTTCGTGAACAAATCATGTTCGGCTCTTTAAGAAGGTCGTGTTTGGCTCGTTCGCGAACAACTCATATCCAAATATAAGAAACTCGGGTTTGGCTCGTTCGCGAACAACTCATATCCAAATATTTGTTCGTTCGTGTTTGGCTGATTTTGCTTGAAATACTATTCATCAATTTTATATATTGACTACAAGGCTACAAAAAATTATAATCAATTAAAAGTATTACTTAAGAAAATAGAATAAAAATTATTATATTAGATTGAAATGATGTTTTGACAAGAGAAAAAAGAAATAGAATATAAACAATAGGTTTTAAATTCTGCCCAACCCTTAACATCTTATGGCCGTGTGATTAGGGTTGTCAAAATGACTCTTTGTTCGTGAACAGCTTTTGTTCGGCTCGCTAAGAAAACGAGCCGAACACGAACACCCTTGGTGGGCCCGGGAGATAAATCGCTCGGGGTCGGCGGCTCGTTTACACCCCTAATTAATAGAGAAATAATGATCATAACAAATAAAATCATCAAAACAACTACCAAATAAACAAGAGAAAATAGGCTCACTAACAATTCCATCTTGAATAATAATAATCATCATTCACCAAAACTTGATTAATATACCTAAATTTAGCTTTCTGATAAAAGATTTTTAAAATCATATTTACCTTTTTAAAGCTAAAAGCATTTAGATCTTTGTTTAGTCCACTTATAATTACAAATAGTAGCTTTCATAATGTCACATTGTAGCATAGACGCTTGAGCCAAAAAGTCTTTACAAAGGCAAGAACTCTCAAGTTGATTCATTATAAAATGCTTCTTATCTTTAAGATCTGCAATCAAGCTTACAAAGAGTACTAGAAGAATTCCATTTCCAATCCTTGAATGTAGTCTTAACATTTTCAAATTGATTGCATAAAACAAATAAAGGATCACCTCAACAGGAAGATGCATTTACATAGACTAAAAATTCTTCGCTTGAGCCAAAAAGTCTTTACAAAGATAAGAACTCTCAAGTTGATTCATCATAAAATGCTTCTTATCTTTAAGATCAGCAATCAAGCTTAGAAAGAGTATCAGAAGAATTCCATTTCCAAGCCTTTAATGTATTCTTAACATTTTCAAGTTGATTGCATAAAACAAATAAAGGATCACCTCTAACAGGAAGATGCATTTACATAGACTAAAAATTCTTATACATGATCTGTATTGAAGGTTATTTGAATTACTAAAACTAAAAGAAAGGCACATTTACATCGGCCAATTCTTATGTGTTTACATATCCAACAACTAAACTTTACTTTTTTACATTTATACCATTAAAAATCTCCCATATCATGTTAAAAATAGCACCATTTTGACTTTTAAAGAGAAAAATACACCTTTTCATGCATAGATATGATGTAAAAGTCCAAGTTTAGGTGTTTGATATGTAAATACATAGAAATTAAGTCATATGCATGTAATTTATTATGCATAATATTATTTGCTTGCGAAAATTCAAAATAACAATTATAATAATTAGAAGAAGAGAAGAAGAAAGATTAACATACATACCACTCAATTTCAATGTATTTACATATATAACACCTAAACTTTAATTTTTACGTACATCATCTTACCTATACGTGAAAAATGCATTTGACTTTTAAAAATAAAATAATTGTAATTTTGATATGATATGAAGGATTTGGATGGTAGGAATGCAAAAAAGTAAAACTTTAGTTTTAGATATGTAAATACATAAGAATTAGGTGGTATGTATGTAAAATGCCCCAACTAATAGCAGCTCCATTCATTCTATTTTAATGTAAATACATAAGAATTAGGTGGTTTATATGTAAATGTCCCAAATAATAGCAGCTCATGAAAAATCCGAGTCTGAAATTAAGCTTGATTTTATCCAGAATTCTCATCCATAGTTTCATATTAGCTTTAAGAAAAGCACGGCCTTTAAAACAGATTGATGGAGCTAATTCCAGATACAAACTTGCCACCTAAAAAGATCACCTGCTGTTCAAGTCCAGCTCCCCAGTATCGTTCTGCCATTCTTGCCCTGCAACATCTCCATTTTCCTGTTCATTCTCATCATTCAAAAAATCGTCTGAAGGGTCCTCATCTCCTTCACCCATATCTTCCTCATTACCGCCCTGCTGCTGCTGCTGTTGCACCATCATATTACTCACCCCAACCTCACTGTGCGAAGCAGCGGCATTCGCCCGAATGGCTCGCTGCGGCATACGAGCGGCCATCTCGGCCTGCGTGTGTGCCTCTGCCCGTGCATGCTCGGCCTGGGCTGCAGCCAACCGCATCCTCGCCTCAGCTGCCGCTGCTTCCCTTCCGGCTTTCTCACGCAACTCGACTTCAGCACGTAGCGCCAACAATAGTTGCTTCTCCTCTTGAAGAAGAGCTTGCTCTACCATGAGCTTCTCCTCGGAACGGAACTCCCCGACGGCCCTCTTCCGAGACATGATGTTGAAGGCGAGGACCTGCTTCTCGAAAGTAGCGGTTAGCTCCGCAATCTTCGCGAGAATGTTGTGATCCCATTGCTGGAGACGAGACGGAATTTGCCCAGTTGTATCGCTGTCGAGTATCCTGTCATCTTCCTCGGCCTCGTAGTCAGCCATAACATGATATGGCAGTAGCCTGAAAGGTATAAATGGTATGACCGGGTGTTAGATATGTAAATGCATAGGAATTGAGTGGTATGTATGTAATTCTTCCTAGATTATAATCAGTTGTCGCAAAAATGAATTAAGAAACTAAATAAAGCATTTGTTTCTCAATTGCTCGGTATGAAGAAAATCAACTACATGACGAATAAAGTTATAATCAGAAGATAACTGCACATGTATAGAATAAAACTTTGAATTAAGAAGCTACTAAACTCAACAAATTTGCTCTCGCGCATCTGCAATTCTTACTTTACATGTTTATCCATCCAAACCTTTCCATATTTTGTTGATACAGAACAAAGTTGTGTTGTGCATCTCATAGCAATTTAGTTTAATTATCATTACAATTCTTTTATTAGTCCACAATCCTTATTTTAGTGTATTCATTCTCTTGACCGTGATCCATAACAAGGTGTTCTAACAATGAAAATGTATTATAAATCTCGTTAGTATTTTTTTTTTTTTAAATATTTAAAATCACATTTTTATCCATAATAACCTTTTTGTAATTTCATACTCTACCAAGTATCATTACAAGTATATCATAATTTTTTTAGCTCTGTTAAAAATTCTATACAATCTTCTCAATAAAGCCAACCATTATGTTCAAATTAACTTAAGAATTTTGATTGGCTTCTTTAAGCAAAATCCACTTTGAATGATTGACAAATTCTATCAATTATGATAATGCACGCCCAAGCCATCTCTCAACATATTTTCTCCAACGTTTTCCATGAATCATGTGGCCCTTCACTTTTTTCTAATATAACCAATTGCATTTTATCATCAAAATTTAATACTCAAATTTCAATGTCCTCATTAATGCTAAAAACCCATCTCTTACAGCTTGCGCAATATAAAGTTCAATTCTAAATTCTATGATGAATAAAATGAATACTCAATCATAAAAAATAAAAATGCCACACATATGTCAAATTTAGTTGAAAGTGCTAAAAATTTGAAAAAACTAAATTAGCATATAATAAAACTCAACATGCAAAAATGGACAGATCTTTGCATGGATAAAAAAAAAAGGTAATAAGCAGAATATTTCCCAATCAAAAGAGAATAGATGACTAAATTATAAACATTTACACGTGATAATGCTGAAGTTTTTACAAATTTCAAATAACCAGATGGAAAGTCGTCATTAATTAACTTTTTCATCACATCATCAATAATTCTCCCTTTACTAAAAAGTTTTAAAGAACAAAAAATTGACACAATCCTATCAACCGAAAAGATTGGTAGGATAAAAACAGAATACAAACTAGTTCTAAACATCAATAAAGTGATAATGCACTAATTATGTTATTAACAGAAGTCACGCCGAATGGTGAAATTTGACGAGTTCATGTATCTTACAAATGGCATTCCACGCCATATAACACCAAGATTTTACATTTTGCCAAAATGAAAGTGTTGGAAGTATAAATTCTTTTTCTAAAAAAAATTTGAGAAGACATTGGCTTTGGAGCTACAGCCTAGATTGTAAAACCTATTTGAACACCCATGTAAACGGTTAAAAGGACGTGTGATAGAAACGCTCTGCCTAGCGGAAAAGTAAAGGCTATAAAAATTCTCACTCAAGACTTTAGTTTGTACAATCATCCAAAGAAAAGGCATCAAATTATCCCAAAGAAATCAGACCGTAGCTGTCTTCCATCCTCAAGTCAGCTACGTGGTTTACATGAATCTGATTTATACAGAAAGTAGCACTAGATAAAAAGAACATTCCTATCTTTGATTCCTAGCTTAAAACTTATAACTTGAACACTAGAAAGAATAAAGTGATGAGCTAGCCTTGCATACAGCCTCAACGGAGGGCCATATGAACATTAGAACCGGTGATTACTGAAGATGATGACATCTTTTATGGTTGCACAATGTTCCACATGAAATGTTAATGCATACTCCAGCATGCAGTGGTCATTAATTAATGCGTTCTTCTAAAATAATGCAAAAGAGAAGATGATGGATAGATTTTTCTGTGAAGAGGTTATCGTTTAAATCTTATGAAATTTGGTTGAATCCCATAAGCATTCATTTTCCAATTTTTTATATTGGTTCAAAAACAATGTTTTGCTATCTTTAAGAAAGTTGAGTTGATACTCCGGATGCAGGGCCTAGGCCCGGCTGAATCAACTAGCAGTTCAACAAAGAGAGTCACGGTCCATCAGGAGGCTGGACCGGCCCTCCCTCCCACTCCTTTGGGTGGGATTAGTTGCTCGTGCCCCTTCTTCCCTGTTTTCCTATTCGATCCCTTCCATAGGGGGGACTTCCTATTATATTTCATTTCATTTCTATCCCCTTCCTATTCTATCTACCATCTATTATATGTAATGTCGTGTGTTTGTCTAGAGTGCAGTTTTTGCTTGTTTATGATTTCAGGTTTCTGCCGATAGGAGATTCCCTTTGCTAGGGCTGTATCTGAAAACAAGTGGTGCTCCGACTGTATCCTGCTCTGAAGTGGTGTTTACCCCATCGATCTCTTGCCGTATCCTGCCTCCCTGCTGCCGTCCATTCTTCCTGCAGCCACCCAGTTGCCGGCCCTCCTACCTGCAGCCACCCAATTGCGGTCCCATATCCCTGCAGCCACCCAGTGGCCTCCCAACTTCCCTGTGACCACCCTAGTCCGCACCATCCTCCCTTCAGCCTGCCTGGCGCTGTACTTCTTCCCCAACAGACCTCTCTGTTGCCGCATATGCCCCCAGCACCCCTTCCTTGTTGCCACCCTTCCTCCAAACATCCTCCTAGTGTAGCCATAGGCTCTCAACCACCCTCAGGGTCTTGTCTTATGTTTATTAGTGTTAATTTCTACTTTGGAGAGCCTTCATTGTAACCTATTTAAATTTCAACAATAATATTCCCATTTCTATCGTGGTTCGGTTAACTCCAGTATCGGCTTTGAATGGACAAAAGCTATAGAAATCTTCTCAATACTAGCAACTATTATATGGAGATAGATTTGCACCATGCATCTTTAGACGGTGAGGTCATATAAGGCCTTTGTGATGGTCTTTTCAAAAAAGAAGATTATTTGAGGAAAAGAATACCAACACAATCAACAAATTCTCCCTGGAGATTAAGGCTTTATTCTGTGCAACTACATTAGTATTATATTTTTTATGTTACATGCATTAAAATAATCATGCTCTCGTATAAAAATATGAACTCCTCCATAGCTCATCCCATATGCTGAAGCATGGTGAAATTGTAGATGAAAAAAAAAAGAAGGAAAAAAAAAGTTAAGATAGTCTAAGTTTCTTGTAAGTTTTAAGTTAAGAAAAAAGTAGGATTGAACGAATGAGTGGGAAGAGGATTCGAGCTGCAACATTTGGAGGAAATTGCTCGAGCGACAGCAGACAGAACGGGACAACATGTGATTTGAGGCTAGAGAAGATCGATTTGAAGGATTTCTGTCAGGAATAGGGAATCATAGTGGGTGGGACCACCGTAGAGGGCTGCAACCAACTGTGTCAGTGTCTTTCATTGCGGTAGCTTTCCGGGCGGAAGGAGATTCAGAAGTCTATGGGGGCAACCGAGCTTATTATGGGGTGAGCCATACTTATGAAAGAAAGGAAATCAATATGGGCAGAGAAAATGAACCAAACCCCCGCTTCATGGGTGGAATTAGCTTTTGGTCTAGAAAATTGGAGAGGAGACTCATGCATAAGGAAAATGAAGATGTCAATCCTTAAAGGAGAGGATGCCTATGGTTGGGTTTACGTACGGATTATCGAGTAGTGAATAAGAAAACAACACCTAACAAATTTCTAGTCTCGATGATTGACGAGCTATTAAAAGAGTTTGCGGTTTTGGTATTCTCCAAGATTGACTTAAAGTTGAGATATCAATAGATTCGGATGCGACTAACAGATGTGCACAAGACTACATTTCAATCTCTTGAGAAATTCTCGTTAAATGAAAATGATTGTCAGATTATAACGTCACATGGGAATCATGCGACTTGATCCAACAGTAGTTTCCTCTCTTTCACCTTAAAGACAACTTGTTTTTTTGGGATGGGAGTTAATGTAAGACCGACGCCGAGCCCGCCAAATAATTTGAAGACTTATTTTAGGCTCAAGGCTAAAAAAATAATTTAGTGATTTGTTAGTTATTGTTGTTTGGTATAAATAGGGCTGATATATTTAGGGTTATGTTATATGTGAATGTTATCCTGATCTTAAGGTTAGGGCTTGGGAGAGATCGTTTACCTCTTGAAATGTAGATGCTTTACCTTTTATGTATTCGGCTTGTGTTGTTTGGTGTTGGTGAAATAAAAATATTTTATTTTGCCTTAATTTTTGCAGGAGATCCTATCACAATGATTTAATATATAAATATTAAAACATCAAAAATAAAATAATGAGCATCAAACTGTAATTAATGAATAAGATGTAAACACGAGTATAAAGTAAACAAGAAACAAAAGCTGAGCATATATTTTATGTTGCTCCCTAAGTAGAATAGATTAATAGTGAGACATGCTCCTCCGTAAGGTTGGAGACAATATGCTATTCTGAAATCACTACTCGACCTCTCAGAACATAGAACTGATGTAGGTCCAGAACTCTTCAAAGTTGAAGTATCATAAAATTTCTAGGCTCACTTGGGACTACCAGGACGAGCAATAAAATGCTTAACATTGAGTAGGTTCTCTTGAAAATTTAAGAGAAGGTTAGTGAGATGTAGGATACCTTAGGGCTTAGGGTTCACTGATGCAAACTATTCATAGATTCCCAATTTCAAGTTTCAACATAGTTGGCCACTTTAACACAATCAGAAAATGAGCTTTATTCCTACACAATAATTTCACAGCAATCAAAATTAACAATTCCATATGAAATTGAGAATAGATGTAACTTTTTGCAACCATCAAAGTTCAATTGACAGAAAACTTGGCATGTATCAAACTTAACAAAACTTCAATAGCGCAAACACACCAATTACTAAGACAAGTTACTAGAAGAACAAGAATAGAAATCATCAAGTGGGATATTTATACCTCATGATAGTACAAGAGAATTCATTAACTGAAAATAATCTTTAGGAATAGTGAAGCACTCAAAGAATTTACATCTAATAGCATAAACATAATAATTGAATTGAAAATTAAAATTTATTTCACTGTTCAATGTCTAATTTTTATGCTTGCGTGAGTATAAAAATTAGATCCTTAATATGGCCCAAAAAAAAATACTTCGACAAATTGAGCATTTGACATTCATCAATTCAATTTGGATACAACTAATCTGCAATTATGCTTTTGCAAGGTATTTCATGAATCATCACATATGAGTCCATCATGTTAATATATAAGATACTTCTGATATCCATCATCAATAGTGGATACAATCCCATCATTTATAATATAATAGCTTCAAGAATACATTGAATTGAGTTGATATGTTTGTAAGACAATAAAAAGCGATCATGAGAGAATGGGAAGAGAAAAAATTATGGAACTGTCAATAGATTCATCAAATAAAGTCAAGTTAGAAGCATTGAATATTGGATTTATAACAATGCTCGCTGGGATAACTAGTTTGCGGCATTTGTCGCAATCTGCTGCAAAATTTAATATGGATTTGCTTTCCTTGCAATTAAATTTTAAAAGTCCCTATAGAAATCCTTTTAAATTTAAAATTATTACTACCTTATTACTTGATTTGAACTCCACGTCTATGCTCATATCAGGAATAGACTTATAACTGACATAATTAAATTAATTTTAAGTGAATATCCTCATATAAATTATGCATATGTTGTGCAAATTCATTCACAAATTATTCTTATGCAAATTCACTAGATAATAAATTTATTTAAAAGTTTAACAAAATCTCTAATTTCTTTAAGTTGATATCCCGTTACAATTTCAAATTAACTTATATATATCACCCTATTAATGCAAGAGTTATATGCAAACTTAGTAATTGGTAATAGCAAATCTCAACCGGACGAGTATTCTTTAATTTGACAATGCAACAAATCATCCAGATTCATATTAACTATCTCAATTATTCCAGTGAGTTGTGGATGACAAGCAATTGAAAATTTTAACTGGGTTTCGGGTTTCCATTTTCTTCAGCAAAATTAAAAAATTCACGAATTTACATGTTTGTGAAATACAACAATTATAAGTAATCCATGCAATTTAACCACTTTAATAAAATATAATTTTGCTATTGACACGCATTAATAGTTTTTAAAAATGAATGGGATGAGACAGTTTTGAAAATAATCAACCACTATAAAGAATTGTGATTCTTTAGAGTTTGTGATAATCTCAGAACAAAATTTGTACAAACATCATGGAATGATATAAAAAGCCCATTATTATGTTTACTTCCTTTATCTACTTGGCATGTTCTGCATTGTGACATTATATGTGAAACATCTCTTTTCAAATTAGGACAATAATTCTTATCATCAATCATGACTTCATTTTTAAGTTGATCAAAATGTCACGCAGCAGCAGCATCATGTAATTCTAAGATAATAGAATCCCAGAAGAATGAGTTATGAATACAAAATAGAGTTCCCTTTAAGCAAAAATATTTTTAATAATAAAATACTTATCAAACATAAGTAAGGCATCATCTACTTTAAAATATGGATCAATAAAATTCTTACAATCAACATAATACTCTTTAATTTGATCAAAATCAATCATCTTAAATTGTATGGTGTGCAAGCAACCCAACTTAAAGTATTAAAATATTGGAAGATCTACATGCATACCACACACTTATAATGTATTTACATATCTTATACCTAAATTTTAATATTCATTATTATATGTCATAACCCGGCACGGGGCTTAGAATTAAGTAAGGAGGGAACAGATGGTCGCACGATGGGAATTAAATTTTTCGTATTCATTTATCATTTAACAAATGAAAGAGCCACTAATCAAATTAAAATGAAGTAGAATATTTAAATTTACCTTACTGGTTGTCCACGTCTTCTATAAATATTTTTCTCTTATATCGCTCATTTTTTAATCACTTAATTAAACATGAAAAAGTTAGTTTAAAATAACAGTGAGCTAAACAAAAGAGTGAATACTCATACTCCTAAACTATAATAATATAAGAGAAAAAAAATAATATGCATATCAGTTAAGCTTTTAATAAATCAATATAAACAATTGATGTTATTCAATAAATTTTACTATATCATTTTCCATTTAAGTGTACGAATAAACTTTATTATATCTATATTTATACAAACGTCACAAGAACACGCCTAAAAATTATTAATATCATTTTCCATTTAAGTGTACGGATAAATTAGTGTTTCCTCACTCGTACTATAAAATAGCAACTCCATCATAACCAAACATGCACATACAAACATATTATAAAAAAACACTTTTTAATAATGAATATTTCATTTCATCTGCATATCAGTCAATATTCTTGTACAATGTTCAATATCTACAATAATTTACTAAGCACACAAAACATTCTTACAATATGAACAAACTTAAATAGATCCATAAAACATAGGTATACAGTGTTATAACAGTAAATGCATTTGGTTGAAAATAACAAAAGAATATAAACACTCACATTGATGTAGAAAAAAAAA
>NW_018164444.1:77901065-77923988 GCF_001263595.1 Phalaenopsis equestris
ATGTATTATTGACTTTTTTTCTGTGGGTGTCTTTTCTCTCCTTAATTGTAACTTTTTGTTGAAATTAATAAGATTCTTGGAATGTTTGCACCCCCATCATTCATGTTTCTTTTAATTGGTTTAAGATGTACTTTTTTTGAGATATCACAATACACATCTTGGACTTGACCACTTCCATGCCCATAAAGTATCTCATCGCTCATAGATCATTAATTTCAAATTCAGTAGCAAGATCCTTCTTAATCTTCCCAATCTCCTTTCCCTAATCATCAGTTAGGACCATTTCATCTACATAGACAATGACTATAGTTTTTTTATCTCCCTGTGTATGCTTTATGAACAGTGTATGATCTGCTTGGCATTAGATGTACCCATTAGATTTCATAGCATCAAAATACTTGTCAAACAAAGCCTTTGGAGATTGTTTGAAGCCATCGAGTGAATTTATTGGTTTACAAACATGATGTTTATTTGAGTCATTTTTCAATCCTGGTTGGATCTCCAGATACACTTCTTCCTCAAAGTCTACATTCAAAAATACATTCTTGTATCAAGTTGATGCAATTCCCACTATTTGTTCACTGCAAAGAAAAGATGAACTCTTACAGTGTTTAACTTAGCCACTGCAGCAAAGGTCTCTTGATAGTCGATCCCATAAGACTGAGTGAAACCTTTGACTACCAACCTAGCCTTGAACATCTCAATGCTCCCATTTTCTTTGTACTTGGCATTAAACACCTACTTGCATCCAATGGGTCTTTTAGAGGAAACTTTGCAAGTGTGCATGTGTCATTTAGATTAAGTGCTTGGATCTCTCCTTCAAGTGTCTTGTTCTATTTTAGACCTTAAAGTGCTTCATGAATAGACTTGGGTATCTACATCAAGATTAGATACAAATATTTTATAAATTGATGATAACTTCACATAGACAACATAATCCTAACTAGGATAGTTTGTGCAAATATTCGTGTCTTCTCTACTGGATTCCATCTCCCTTGGAACCTCAGAGAAGTGAGAATTCCAATTTGGTTGTGAACAGTACTATGATTGCATATTGTCTTTATCCTGCTCAGTGGATTTCTTTCTCTTAGTATACACACAAAGCTCCTTATTGTCAATCTCAGGTTGAATGTTCTCAACAGATGAAACTTGGAAGACAGAATAGTTAGAGGGAAGGAGAATATGTCGTGATGACTCTAGATTAGTGTGAGTATCCATAGTAGTGTCCTAAGTCTAATATTCATCCAAACTCTCCCCGTGAATATCAAATTTGGATTAGTAGAGTTGGTTTTCAAAGAAAGTTATACCCATGGAGTTATAGTATTTTTTGTAATGAGAGAATAGTACTTGTACCCCTTTTTGTTAGAAGCATACTCAAGAAAAATACATTTGATGAATTTTGGATCAAACTTTGTATGGTTGGTTGGTGAATGTGAACAAAAGAGACATCCAAATATATTTAGATGAAGATTGGATGAGAACGCTCCGACATGAGGATATTTTTCCAACACAATATAGAAAGGGGCTTTCAATCTAAGGACATTGCTTGACATTCTATTAATTAGGTAGGTGGTTTTGAGCACGACATCTCTTCAGAAAATTTTTGGAACATTGTGAGAAAACATTATAGACCTAGCTATCTCGAGGAGATGTCTATTATTCCTTTCAACTATCTTATTTTGTTGTGGAGTTTCAACACAGAAACTCACATTGATGATATCGTTTTTTGTAAGGCATAGTCTAAGGATAGAGTTAAAGTATTTCTTCGCATTATTCGTTTTGAGAATATTAAATTTGCATTGGAGCTACATGAAAATCATGTTATGAAAAGATTAAAAGACTTGTGCAGTTTAAATTTTTCCTTCACGAGGAATATTCAACTAGTTGTAATGCAGTCATTAATAAAAGAGATAAACCATCTGACTTCATTGACGGTTTCAATTTTGATGGTCCCAAAATGTCACTATAAATGATAGAGAAAGGATTTCAGGATTTGTATAGAGAAAAATGATATGCATAATAAATATGTTTAGCCAATTGATAAGTTTCATACTATAAACTTTTAATTTTTTATTATTAAAGAGATGAGGGTATAACTTTGCAACATAATGAAAGTTGGGACGACCTAGACGACAATATCATAATAAAAAGTTGACTTTCAGCACACTCATACACAATAAACTAGGTAATATGAGAAGAGAATAATGGAGAAAACACTTGCGTGTTAAGAGAAAAGATTTTCTTAAGTAGGTATAGACATTGATGCAATTCAACATTATCAATTATCTTCCCCGAATCCACCACCTGAAATTCACAAGAATTCAAATGAAATTTAGTAACACAGTTTAAATCATCACTAAGCTTGCTAACTGAAAATAAGTTATAATCTAATTGGGAAACATATAGCACAGAAAAAAACTGAATATCTTTGAAGACTTTCAATTCTCCTTTCCCAACAATCCTGGCGTGAGATCCACTGACAAGTTTAACAAATTAGAAGTTTGTCAACTCTAGATAATTGATGAGAGCATGAATATCTTCAGTCATGTAATTAGAAACACCTGATATATTCTCCAAGGTAGAAATCTTCCATAGTTAGCAAGATAGGAGGACATGATACATTGGTGTATCATCAAGCTAGTAAGCCGCTTGGTTGTGCGCAAAAGAAGTTTCTTCATCACCGCTAGATGTTTCTTGGTGAACAAGCTAGGGTCGGTTGAACCTTCATACGAGGTAGCGGCATGGGTCTTATTGTATTAGTCTTTCCTCCATTGTGCAAGTTTCCAATCTATATAGGTTTTCATGTAGTTTTCGGTCATTGTTCTTAGAGTTACCAAGTTTCTTGTAATGTTCACATAAGGGACAATTCTTCTTTGACTTTGACTCATAAGAGAAGTTGCGTGTGTACAAGGCAAACCTTTCAGTGCTAAATGAATCCATACTTCCTGCCATCATAGGACTCCTCTGACTTTCTTCTCTTTTGACTTTAGTAAAAGCTTCCCTAGTAGTAGTAATAGGCTTCATCCCCTTGATTCTTCCTCTTACCTCATCTAAAATTTTATTTAGACCCAACAAGAACTTGATCATCTTTTTCTTCATTATTATTTTATACAACATAGCATTTTGAAAACACTTCCACACATCAGTAGCAAACATATCTAACCAGTACTTTGTGAGTTTGTTGAAGAATTTAGTCACATTTAACTCTTATTGTCGGAGCTCATATAATTTTGCCTCAATCTTAAATAATTATGCAGTGTTTTCGGTATTGGAATAAATCTCACGTGATGCTTCCCAAATCTCTTGTGATGTCTTATAAAGCAAAAAATTTTGTCTAATATTTGTGGTCATATAATTGATCAATCAATACATGATCATATGATCATGGATCTTCCATGAGTGATGGTTAGGATAAGTGAGCTCAGGAAGTGTGCTCTATCCAGTGAGATATTTCTCTTTTCCATCTTAAAAAATGTACATAAACACGAATTCAGAAAATTGAAAAAAATTATAGCCATTGAGTTTATGATTTGTGATAAAGTAAGAGAGTTTTGGGGATGTTTGGACATAATTTCCGGTCTATGATTTATAACTAACCTCCAGAGTAGAGCTAGATATTTTAATGTTATACTTTATCATAAGCCCTATGCATGCTGTGCAGTAGAAGAGAAGTAATGCTTGCTTGGGAAGGATTATTTGGGTTGACGATGGGAAGGCAGGAAGGCATGTCTGAAAGGCTGGTTGATATCTATGGATGAAGGAATGCACTGCTCTGGCCAAAGACAACAGAAGCCATTAAGGAAGCACGTCGGAATGTTTGCAGGGAACGCTCGGTAGAAGACAATGAAAACCTACAGGGGTGTCTGCAGGTACATCTACGAAGAACACTCGTAAGAAAGTCTACACGGAGAATTCTGATAATAAAACATCTGCAAGGGGTTGAAGGGAGAGATCCGACAAGGAAAGCGAGTAGTAGTCGAAGTCGGGGAAGGCCTACAAGTTGGCTGGCGGTTGTAGGGAGGATTCTGGATGTCGAAAAAGAGATCTAGGGTTTGTAACTTGGCTCTGATCAAATTACAGGTCTTCTCCTTATATAATAAGCATGGGGCAAACTTAATTCCTACCATTACAACTTACCAAAGACAACCAACAAAAGAAAAGAAATAAAACATAGTAAGAAAGAAATAAACGAGAATAAATCTAAAATAAGAAACTCTGAATTCTACACAAAATACTATGAATGTTAGAACGGGTTAACCAATCCTTAATCATTTTAATCTTATAAAGAAAAATAAATAACCCATCCTTAAATCATTTTAACCTTATCAATACCAATAAATAACCAATCTGCGGATATAGTAAACCCTAAAAATATAATGGATCCATTTATAGAACATCACTTATTCATATTTATATAAGGCTTTTCGTATTGGATTAAGACTTTCTTATGATAAACTCAATGCTCCTCTCTAGATTTATTGTAAATCAAAATGTCATCAAAGTATACATTAAAATTTTCCTATTAAATATTGAAGATATTGGTTCATGATTCTTATGAAAGTACTTGATGGATTAGTTGAACCAAAAAAGATCACTAATTATTCATAGAAATCCTCACTTTTCATAAAATCAATCTTCAATTCATCGACTTCATTCACTCTTACTTTTAATAGTAGACACTTCTAGATCAATCTTTGAAAAATAACAATTAGTCATCATGTCTAATTTATTATTTACTCTCAATATGAAATACTGATACTTTATAGTGATCTTAATGACTGCTTAATGATCCAGACACCTTCTAACTAACACTCTTTTAAACGCAAGTATTTGGTGATAGTTTGCACAGCACACCCACAATAAGGAGCAACAATTGTCCAATCATGAGTATTTTGTTATGAATTTTGGCAATACTACCATGTCAACCCCACAAAAAGGGTTAGTAAGAACTGTGTCAAAATTATCTTGTTAACACCAAGAAAGGTAAACGCACAAGGCAATTGAGGTTATTTATATTGTCTATCCAACACAAGATGAGAAAGGTGAGCATTCTTGGTGAATAGTAGCATGGTAAAAGCCAGGTTAACGCACCAAGAATGTGGCATTCGATGTCTCAAAATTCTCTTTGTAGTAGCAAAACGATAACACAAATAAGAAATAGGGCAATTTCCAAAGTATGACACAAAATTGGTTTTCAACCCGCCCATACTAAGAAAAGAGGCTACCGTTCTTGACCATGCCATCAATGTTATATACAGTCTTCACAAATTACTTGAACAGAAACAACATAATAGCAGTAAATATTGGTAAGGGACTCCTCAACATGCTTAAACAGGCGTCCAAAATTGATACAAATTGGCCTTGGCATTGTAGGGGAGTAAAGTGCAGCTCCCTGAGTCTACAAGTGGATTTCCTATGGAGCCATACACCATACTTTTTTAGCTTATCTCCATTGTATTCTATATGAATGATATCAACTTAGTATCATTTATAGCATGAAGGCACTTTAGAAGTTAAAAAAGTTGTTCGTGGATATAAAAATCCATTGTTTATGCCATGATCGTTAGAAATTGTATTGGGATCAAATTTTACCTACTCAATAATCTTGTTCGTGATTCTCAAAAGAGAAAATATTTTATTGAAAATAGGTGTGCATGGTTCCCTAGATGATCATATTGAGTGGCTCGGTCCATAATTGATATGGCAAAATAAATAAGGAGTTACGAATGTAACACTACATCAACCTTATCATGTCTTAAATAATTAAACTAATAATCAGTAAAAATTCAAATCAAGTACTGCAGAAACAAATAAACTTGGACATAACACAAACTAACATTCTGGACGAAATTGAATCAAATCTAGCATGTCAGCTCTTGATAAATTAACTTGTAAATGAAGAGAAATAATGAAATGACAAAACCCCCTGGCATAACAATTGAAACGTGGAAAAAATGAGTTGAAGATAATCCTAATACAATTGAAATGACAAAACCGCCCGGCATAATAATGAAGAGCAATAATGATAGTCCTAAGATGCTCTAATCGATGTTGGATGAACATCATGTAAAACTGTCATTTTAGGCCAAATGAGGCTTAAAATCATCATTATCACACTATTATTCTACAATTGAACGTGGAAAAAATGAGTGTGTGAATAGCACATCCATCGCAACCAACTAGATGGCTATGCAAATGATGTTCAGCTCACTTGATGTCATGGATTGAAGATAATAAAATATGTTGAATGTTAATGTAGATACAAATGCATAGCTCCATGTAAATTACGATAGAACGTGATATTGAAGCATAGTACCTTAACTGCAAAAAACAATATTGAGATTAAAGCCTTGTGGTACTTATATGTATGTGAATAAAGCCTTGTGGTACTTTTACATACATACCACCCAAAACCTCAAATATAGCAGCCTCACTACCCAAACTTCAAAATTTACAATTCAGCCACTCAAAACCTTTGTTCTTTGGAAACAGCCACCCTGTGGCAGAATGGCGGCCTCCATTGATCACCCATGACTGTCATACGTTGTCCTCCCACAAACTTCAACATTTTCAAGATCAAAGAAGTTATGATGGAAAGATGAGAGAAGGGACACGAGAAAAGAAAGTGGAAGAACCTGAAGAATAGAAAATTAAAAATTTATAGAGAAGAAAAAAAATCCCCTGAGAATGGGAGTGCCGACAGTGAGTTAAGGTACAGGAGTGACAATGATTTCATGTTCCCCTCTCCAATGTCAGACATGCCACTTTTCACCATTGGCTTTGGACATCCCACTGCCTCTCGCTTTTGGGGCTGAGCCGCTTGTTTTTTTTTCTTCTTCCAACAAATGCTCCCGTATCATCCATAATTCGGTGCCGACAAGGGAAAACAACGCCTGAGAGCCTTGCTAGTTCTTGCTTGCTGACGCTGACAGGTTCACTTGTAGAGAAATTTTTTGGTGAGTGCACGGAAGATGGACTGCGTATGATAGTCACAGAATAGCGAGCGGCAAAGTGGGAAACGACGAGCAACGGGCAAGCGACGAAGGCAAGTGCAGGTGGTTGTTTTGAAACTTCTCTCATCTTTCCATCAGAACTTCTTCAATCATGAAAATTTTGAAGTTTGCAGGAGGACAATGTATAACAGTCATGGGAGATCAATGGAGGCCACCGATCCGTCACTGGGTGGCTGTTCCGAAAAGGACGAAGGTTTTGGGTGGTTGAATTGTAAATTTTAAATTTTGGGTGAGGAGGCTGTTATACTTGAAATTTTGGGTAGATGTCTTATTTATATTGTGATTAAATTTGATACTACATATATTTTTATTTCATAGACTAAATTAAATTAAGAAAAATATAGGCAAGTACTTAGCATTATGTACCCTACTTATTAAAGTATCTTTCATTTTGACTATTAAACATAACACTGCTCAGTGATCCTAATACATTATAAACAGACTTGCAGGCACATTCTAAAATTTCTAATATTATTCATTAACTTTTCCATCAATGGCATGAAGATTTCCCCCCACATAGGACTACAAAAGGATTTATGAAAGCTTGTCCTTACATTGCAAGGTGTAAATATTTCTTAATGCACACTTGTGGCACCAAGATCATAATGAAAGCAGCCTAGCAAAAAAACTTTATGAATCCACACAATAAAATTCAAGTTATATTAGAATTCAAGAAGAAATGTGCTTTTTAATCAAGTAAAGATAGATTATGTCTAATGGTAATAATGAACAAGCACAGTACAAATTCATTATATCCAAAACCCCAAGGCTTAACATTGTGTCTAATATAACTAAAAATGTAAAAATGGTGTATTTGAAAAATGACAAAAAATTTTCTATACAGAATAAATACCAAAATACAGTTGGGAATAGAGCAATACCTCCTCTGATGTGATGTTTTGTTGTGGTTTAAAATTGTACCTATTTTCCAAGAAAAATGCCTATAATTTTTTTAGTTTAGTAGAACTTTTTTTTTAAAAGATCATAGTTGCACATTTTGTTTCAAAGAATCCTATGAAGCATCATTGGCTAACAAAATTGACATATTTCGCAGAGGGACAGGTGAACAAAATATGTCCAAATAGTGTACTGGTAGGAATACATTCTTCCAGACGAGCAAGAAGCAAATCAAGAGCTTTACATGAATCCGGGATCCTCAATGGAAACAAGATGAAAAGAAACAGATCCGACTAAGCACATACAGCAATACATTCTTCCATATTTAAGAACAGTTACAGATCCCCAATTCCCAACAGTTTAAACAAAAAACAAAAGAGTAACTTATTGAATTCGATTCAACTCAAAATCAAGAACGTGAAACAAAGGAAGAGCATTTACCTAAGCACCGCATCCTCGACGGACGAAAATGGGCGCTTGAAGTCGGGATTGCAGACATTCATGACATCCTGGTGCACCATCTCCGCCTCGATCGAGTTTCCAGGCCGCAACCTTCCAGGCAACGCTGATGCCGTCGCCGTCGGAGGGACCGTTGCAGTCACCGGTGGCGGAGGTTGTTGCTGCTGCTGCTGCTGTTGCTGATGGAGTAGCGGCTGATGCTGCGGCTGAAGGAGGTGCGGCCGCATCCCAGGCGCGCGCAGATGGGCATCGATGTTGGAAGGGAATCTCGCCATGGCTTGCTGTTGCTGCTGCTGCTGCTGCTGCCGTTGTAATAGTTGGATCTGTTGCTGTCTCTGCTGCATCAGGAGTTGCCGTTGTTGCAAGGCTAACGCTTTCTTCCCTTCTTCTTCCATTACTCGCTTTCCCGCTCTGGTCTGCTCGCGCTAGCATCACATCATGTAGATCCTAAAAATAAGGTACCGATCATAGGTTTTTTTTTTTTTTTTTTTTTTTTTCATAAGTCGATTAAAAATAATCTGCACATAAATTATGTGCGATGACTACTATAAAATTTTATTTTTTATTAGGTTTTTTTTTTTTTTTTTTTTTTTCACAAGTCGATTAAAAATAATCTGCACACAAATTAGGTGCGATGACTACTATAAAATTTTATTTTTTAAAAAAAATCAGATACCACCGTACCAAGATAAATGTAGTGTGAAAATGCAACGCATAGCATCAAACAAAATGCCCTGAACGGACCCATAATCTTTTAATATATTTTTTAATTAAATATTTAAGAAAATTTAATCAAATAATTATTCTTGCTTTTACATGCAAGAATAACATTTTTGAATGATATTGTATCATATAATTCAGACAATTGTGTAATATTTGAATCATTAATCCTCTTTACATTGAATTGAGGTGAGTTGATGGCAGCCTAAAATTTGTTCAAATCTTATTTGAACCAAATGATATTTGATTTATTTTGTATTTTATAATTACTAAAATATTATTTAAAACTTTCTTGAATCATGCTTGAAAATGCGAGAGCGAGTCATGAGAGAAAGAGGGAGCCGTGAGAACTAGATGAAGAAGAGGAAAGAAGAAATCGAGGAAAAGGAAGAACGAGATGCAGTACAGGAAGAAGAGACTTGTGCCTTACCTGCGGTCAATTCCTCCCATTCTCTCTCGAGTGTAGGAGTGTGACGAGAGTTCTAGCGGGTCTGTCGAGTGCCGCGAGCATCAAAGGAAAAGAGGAAGAAGAAAAGGAACTTCGATTGACTACCTGGAGAGCTCGAGCAGCTCGTGAGACACTCGACACAGCTCCTGTTACCTACCCGAGTGAAAGGAAGATGAAGGAGAGCTCGCGCGGCTTGTAGAAATCTAGGCCGAGAGCTGGGAGTGGGAGGAAGGGTCGGCGGGAGCCAAATCGTGCGGCTCGGAGAGGAGGAAGGAGAAGGCAGGCTCGCGGGGGAGGGAATTTTCTGTCTACACTCCGCTCTACTAGCCGACTCCCAGTAATAAACCCCCATGCGTGATATATCGGGCATATATAAAAAAAAATTAAAGCGTAACCGCTAAGAGTAATTGAAATGGAATTGCCGATGCTATTTAAAGGGTTATTGGAAAATTATTGGGGGGTTATTGGGGGTATTAACTCCAATAACGTCGCAATAACTCCTAAATAACTCCAATAAACTACATAGTTCCACTCTAATAAACTCCTGCAATAATCTCCAATAACTCCCAAAAAAAATCCCAAATAACCTTCTAATAATCTTCACGGTTCCACTCTAATAAACCATTGCAATAACCTCCAATAACCCTCAAATAACCCCCCAATAGCCTCTCAATAAACTCCACAGTTCCACTCTAATAAACCTCTGCAATAACCTCTAACAACCCCCAAATAACCCCCGAATAACCTCTCAATAACTTTCCCGGTTCCACTCCAATAACCCTTTGCAATAACCCCCTAATAACCTCTGTGGTTCCACTTCAATAAACCCTCACATTAACCCCTGCAATAACCCCCCTAATAATCTCTGCAGTTTCACTTCAATAACCTCCGTGATATTGCACACGTGACAACATATTACTGGAATCCGCACGTAGAGCTACCTCCGGACTGAAAATTTTTCTGTGGGGGAGAGATGGTCCAAACCCTTGCTTTTTTTGAATGGCTTATAGCAAACAAACGGAATGTACAACAATGGTTTAATTATTTTTTTTTAGTTTTTTTAAATATGATAATTGAAATTTATATTAGATAATCAAAAGTGTAATTAAATTGGGTTTAAAATGTTAAAAAAAATCATCAGAGAGGCTAAAACAAGATAAAATCTTGTTGAGGTAGGAAATTTAGGAATAAGAACTAATTTTAATAATTAAATGTTATTTTTTTAATCAATTAGTGTTAAATTAAATTAAAATTTTAAGAACTTTAAAACCTAAGTTTAAGGCCTAATAAAGTTGCTCTTAAATGAAACATACCAAAAGAAAATTTAGAATGCCATCTAAAATAGAATTATGATAGTTAATTTATGAAATGTTAATATCTTAATGGAGGATATAAGTAGTATAATTTAAATTGTTCCTATATGCACACCCAAAAGTTTAGACTAATTGAGCGCATGACAATTTGACTACATGGCTGAAATGGGTAAGATGCATTTATTTTACAATAGTTCTATTGATTTACTCATGTTTTTATTGTTTCATTAATTTTATTTTTAAAATGCAAAAGTTCATGTTTCCTTTTAAATGTTAAATACAAGTTTTTTTAAAATGAGAGTCACCCTTGGATCGTACTGGCAGTGGAATGCAATATACCCTGCATAAAATGAAAATAAAAATAGAAATGAAAATAAAAAATAATTGTTTGCTTTTATGGTAGTTGAAAATGGTTAAACATATATTTTTTTTAAAAATAAGTTTTGACGGTGACTTCCAATTATGAAAAGTGCAACATAAATAAATGAAAGGAAATGAAACTATTCTCCTTACTGTTCTCTATTATTGCATAATCTTTTAGAGTAATTGTTCTTCTACAAAATATTTTAAAATGAGAATTATTATAATTTAGAAATATTTGCTCACCGGGTAGTTTTAACTCATTACATTGTTGTGATCTTTTTACAAGAAAATAGTTGTAGACTAGATGAATCCAGGAAGTACGTGTACATGCATTGTGGAGCGCAAGCTGACAGGTATTATAGTTTAGTTTATTTTCTATATAGATGTAAATATTTAAATATGAAAAATCTATTATAAATTTAAGTTTTTAAATAGAATGATCTTTTATGTGTTGGATTTTATTTATGTTGAGAAATGAAACTGCTAGATAGGTTTCCTCCGTCTGACAGTTCTCGTCTTGGTAATTCCAAGCTCTTAGGTCGGATCAAGACAAGAGAGGTATCCGAGCCCAATTAAAGGCAGTAAGAAAGTGATCATAAAAGAGCCATTATAAAAATCATTAATAATTATTAAGATAATTAAAAGGTAATTAAATTTTTATGTTACTAATAAAAAAAATTGTGCTATTTTAAGACATTGATTTTAATCCAGAGGGTACATATGGAAATGATAAAGAGTTAAGAGGTGCTAATCATTAGGATCGAGTGCCTTCAATACATACGATCCTCCATCCAATGGTGTTAGGGTCCTCATGGAGGCCCTTACTCAAATGATGGTCGCAGTTACACGACTTATTCAGGGTTTTCAGACCCAATGCAGTGGTAGTGGAACAACTCAAATGGATAACTATCTGACATGTAGCAACCATTATTTTTAGGAGCAGGAGGGCCAGTTGAGGTAGAGAACTTGTTGAGAGTTAAGAAAATTATTGATTGTTTGTGATGTATTCACGAGAGGAGAGTCACATTAGCTGCTTTTGCTTCCGAATGTGAAGCAGAGAGGTGGTGTCAGCTCCAGGAGAAGTTTGGAGGTCGGCCAAGTAATCAGATACAAATGAAAGACTTCGTGAGGACTTTTCGTGACTGGTTCATTTCTCTACTGACTGGAAGACAGATGCAGGACCTGTTTATCAAACTCGTGCAAGTTGATCGTTCCATTATGCAGTATGAGGCCAAGTTCATAATGTTGTTTAAGTATGCACTCAGTTAATCCTAACACCAAGAGAAAGGGCCACCGATTTCTCTCTAGATTGAAGGGTGTCATCTGATAACCTTTAATCCCTCTAGACATTGAGAATTATTTAGTAGGGGGAGATATAGATTGATTTATTGACAATGCAGAGGCGTGGAGATTTCCAGAAGACGAGACGTGATGATAGGTCAAGATCGGGACATGTCACCCAGTTTGTCTTGTTTGTGCAGTCTAGTAAGAAGAAGCATCAACCCAACAGTAATGGTACTAGTAGTGCGACTGCCACCAGCAATAATAGTAGTATGACCACTTATGCCAAGTTTGGAAGGGCACATAAAGAGAATGCTTGTCAGACACCAACACTTGTTTTTGGTGCCATCACCACGAACACATGGCGAAGTTGTGTCTTCCCTTAGGAAAGAGACCTTAGGTTGATGCCAGAGTTAGGGCTCTACCTAATCAGAGGACTTTCGGTAGAGGGCAGCTGAGTCATCAGGATCTGCTCCAACTCCAAGTTAAACCCGTCAGGTGCAGCCCGAGTATATGCATTGACTCAGCAAGAAACAAAGGATTCACCTGACGTCATTACAGGAATTTATTTATTTTAGCAGATCTGTCAATCATTATTTATATTGTGAGTCTATCTTTATATTTATTATAAGTTTTATGCCTATCCAAAATAAATTGGTCCGAACTTTATTTGCTATCGGAGCATCTCATTCATTTCTCTGAGGAGTTTTTGAACTCTAAAAGATTGGAAGCATTCAGGATGCTTGATGCCTTATCAGCTTTTCTACTGAATAAGTCTCACATGATGGCTGATAGAAGCTGTTGTGTGAATCTGATCATCTGTGATAGAAGTTTTAAGGCAAATTTGGTAGTACTGCCACTCAACGAGTTTGAAGTGATCCTAGAGATAAATTGGCTATCCAATCATTTCACAACTATTGATTGATCAAAACATATAATTAAATTCAGTATCCATGGAGAAGAAGAATTCAAGTTCTTGGGAGATAGACAAGTCTTATTTATGATGATATCTAGTTTGAAGGCATCCAAATTGTTAGCAAAATGGTATCAAGGACTCTTAGCTCAAGTCATTAATATTGCAGAAGAACAAAAAAAGTTAGAAGATATACTGGTAGTGAATGAGTACCTAGATGTGTTCTTAAATGATTTGTTAGGTTTGCCTCCAAGAAGAGATAAATTTTCTTATCGATTTAATACTAGGTACATAACCAATGGTGAAAGTGCCTTATAGAATGACAATCAAGGAGTTGCAAGAATTGAAGAGCCAGCTGCATGAATTATTGGAGAAGGGATTCATCAAACCAAGCACTTCCCCTTAGAGAGCTCCAATGCTTTTTATTAGGAAGAAAGATGGGTGTTTAAGACTATGCATTGATTACCGAAAACTAAACAAACTCACAATCAAGGACAAGGAGAAGCTCGGTGTTTTTCAAGATTGATTAGCACTCAGAATATTACCATTTGAGAATTAAAGAGGATGATATCGCTAGGGCGTCTTTCAGCACCAGATATGGGCATTATGAGTTTGTGCCTGCAATCTTTATGGACCCGATGAACATAATCTTTAAACCATTTCTGGATGGATTTGCGATAGTCTTCATTGAAGACATTCTAATTTATTCTAGTAATGAGATTCATCACACAGATCATCTTCGAACTGTTCTGCAGACACTAAAGGAGAACCATTTGTTTGCTAAGTTGTTAAATTGTGAAATTTGGTTGAGTAGCATATCATTTTGGGCCATATCATTAACAGTGAAGGTATCACAATGGATCAAAATAAAGTTAAAAGCGATAGTTGATTGACACAAACCAACCAATGTTGTAGAAGTTCAGAGTTTCTTGGGCCTGACAGATTATTACAAGAAATTTGTTGAGGGGTTCTCTAAAATTGCAGTGCCTTTGTCCAGATTAAATTAAAAGGCAATGAAATTTGAATGGACAAATCGTTGTGAGGAAGCTCTCCAAAAGTTAAAGTTGTGTTTGATGGCAACCTCGACATTGACTATCCCCTTAGGTACAGAAGAAGTGATGCATATTTAAGAGGACTTGAGTGTGTCCTTATGAACATGGAAAAGTATTTGCTTATGCATCTAAGCAATTGAAGAATCATGAAAAGAATTATCCGACACATTATTTGCAGTTTGTAGCAGTTGTATTTGCTTTGAAGATATGAAGACATTATTTATATGATATCAGGTGTGAAGTATTCACTGATCATCAAAATTTGAAGTATACACCCATAAGGAGTTGGATTTGAGGCAAATGAGCTGGCTTGAGTTTATTAAAGATTATGGCTTGGATATCCAATATCACATGGGTAAAGCAAATGTTGTGGCAAACTTGCCAAGCAGAAAGGCAAGTGACAGTGTTAATTGGGTAATTTCACAACAAGAAGAGCAAATTAAAGATACAAAGCATTTGTAGTTATCAGTAGTGACACCAAATGATGAAAATTTTGTTCTTTTGAATCAGGTATTCATTCAACCAATTTTGAAGGACAAAATATGAGATGCATTGCCACATGATGCAGAGTTTCGAAAAATATTCAACCAGGCAATGAAGGACAATTGGAGAAATATAAGATCAATGAAGAAAATCTGTTGACGTACAAGGGTAGAAATTGTATTCCTAATGTGAATGATTTATGCAAAGAAATCCTACATGAGACACATTATTCAAGAAATATTGTATATCGAGGAAGTAACAAGAGGTATTAGAAGCTTAAGGGTTTATTCTGGTGGACATATTTGAAGCGCAGTGTAGCAGAGTTTGTAGTAAAGTGTCCTACTTGTCAGATGGTTAAGGCTAAGTATCATAATCATAGTGGGTTGTTGCAACTATTGACTATATCAAAGTAGAAATGAGATGACATTGTTATGAACTTTGTGACGAGGCTATTGAAATCAAAGCGAGGTCGTGATGCAATATGGTTGATTATTGATCATCTGACCAAGTCTGCACCTTTATTGTCTATCAGACATATATATTCTATGGACAAGTTGTCTAGAATTTATGTTGATGAAATTGTGAAATCGCATGAAGTCCTAAAGTTTATTATTTCAGATCAAGATGGTAGAATCATATCCAGACAGTGGAGGAAAGTCCAAAAGGCTTTGGGTGCTCAATTGACATTCAGTACAACTTTTCATCCCCAAACAGATGGTCATTCAGAAAGAATGATCCAAGCATTGGAAGACTTGCTTTGACTTCGTGTTCTTGATTTTGGTGGAACCTGGGAAATGCAAATACCTCTGATAGAGTTTTCTTATAATAACAGTTTTTCAGACTATTATTGGTATGACTCGTTATGAAGCTTTGTATGAAAGAAAATATAGGACACCTCTTTGTTGGACAGAAATGGTGAAAGAAAATTAATTGGTGCTAATTTTGTTGAAGAAACAACTAAGAAAAACTTGCTGGTTCGTGCAGACTGAGAGCAGTCTAGGATAGACAAGACAGAGAGTGTATTATGATGCTAAGCATCGATCGGTAGAGTTTGAAGTGGGGGAATTTGTTTATCTGAAGATCAATCCAATGAAGGGTGTTAAGTAATTTGGAAAGTTTGGGAAGTTGTGTCCACAATATGTTGGTCCCTATGAAATATTGTAGAAGATTGGAAAAGTGTCATATAAGCTTGCATTACCAATCCATACGTACAGGGAACATACGTGCTTCATATCTCCTTACTGCAGAAGCATATTGCTGATGAGGCTAGTAAGCTGGTCATAAAACTCATCGATATTTAACCTGGCCTGACTTTTGTGGATGGGCCATAAAGAATCATAGATTATGACGTGAAGCAACTCAAGAATAGAGAGATTACTTTTATTCTGTGTATTATGAAAGTAGGAGATTGAAAAAGAAGCTACATGCGAGAAGGAATCAAAAAAGAGATATAGAGAGATACCACACTTTTTAAGTTAAGATACAAAATATATTTTATACATTAAATTTTGATGAAGAGGGAATATTATAATAATAAATAAATTCAAAAAAAAATAAATTAAATTAACAAACATAATATAAAACAAATCTTCGTTGGTAATTCGAGCGAGACCCGCACCACCCATGAGAGCACTAGGACAAGGATTTTTCCTCATTACCTCTCATTCGAACCCAGCGAGAAAGGCAGAGGATGCGAGAGCGAGGGGGCGTGAGAGAAAGAGGGAGCCGTGAGAAACAGAGGAAGAAGAAGAAAGAAATCGTGGAAGAGGAAGAAGAGGAAGGAGGAAGAGGAGATGTGCGGCTTACTTGCGGTCAATTCCTCCCATTCTCTCGAGTGTAGGAGTGTGAAGAGAGCTCGAGCGGTTCTGTCGAGAGCTGCGATCATCAAAGGATAGGAGGAAGAAGAAGAGGAAGTTCGATTGACTACCTGGAATGCTCGAGCGACTCGTGAGGCACTCAGCGCAGCTTCTGTGAACTACCGGAGTGAAAGGAAGAGGAAGGAGAGCTCGCTCGGCTTGTAGGAATCTCGGTCGAGAGTTGGAAGATGGAAGAAGGGCCGGCGAGAAGCCTATCGTGCGGCTCGCGGGACCCTTCTGCGTGCGGGGGAGAGCTCGACGGAACCCTAACTGCTCGGTTCAAATGGCTTAGGGCAGAGAGAGGAAAAGTAAAATAATGATTTAATTGTTTTTTTTAATTATTAAATCTGATAATTGAAACTTAATTTAGATAATCAAAAGTATAATTAAATTGGGTTTAAGTTGTTTAAAGGCAATCATTGAGAAGGCTAAAGCTGGACAAAACCTTGTAGAGATTAGTAAATTCAGGTATCATGACTAATTTCAATAATTAAATGTTATTTTCCTAATTAATTAGTGTTTAGCTAAATTAAAACTGTCAGATTGCTAAACTTAAGTTTAAGGCCTAATAAAGTTGATCTTAAATGAAACATGCCAAAAGAAAATTTAGAATACCATCTAAAATAAAAGTATGAAAGTTAATTTATGAAATGTTAATATCTTAATGGAGGATATAACTGGTATAGCTTAAAGTGTTTTTATAGGTGCATCCAAAAGTTTAGACTGATTAAGCAAATGACAATTTGGCTACATCGCTGAGGTAGGTGATAAGATTTTATTTTATGATAGTTCTATTGATTTACGTATGTTTTTACTATTTCCCTGATTTTATTTTTAAAATGCAAAAAGTTCATGTTTTATTTTAAATGTTAAATACAAGTTTTCTTTTAAATGTTAATGTAAAATAAAAAAAATGAATAAAATATGATATATACATGCATATGAGAGTTGCATTTAGATGATACTGACAGATTAATGTAATGTACACGTGCACAAAATGAAAATAAAAATGAAAATAAAACTGGAAATTAGTTTTTTTTATGATGGGTTAGAAATGATTTTATATATATATTAAAGTGAACATTAGACCGTGACTCACAATTATGAAAAGTTTAACCTAAATAAATGAAAGAAAATTAACCAGTTTTTTTGCTGCTCTCTTTTACTGCAGTCTTTTATTGTTACAATTTATTTATAAAATATTTTAAAATGATAATTATTGCAATTCATAAATATTCTTATAGTTAGTAGTTTTAACTAAACCCATAGTGTCTAACATTTTTAGAGGAAGAACCCCAGGAAATAAATGTACAAGTGTCCCGAGCGCAAGCTAATAGGTATTGTAGTTCAATTTATTTTCTATAAAAATGTAAATGCAATGTTTAAATATGAAAAATTTATTGTAAATATAAATTTTTAAATAGAATGACTCTTTCGTGTATTAATTTTTTTTATTTTTATTTTGGTGAGAATTAAAACTGCTAGATATGTTTCTTTCGTCCGATCGTTAGTTTCCACTTTGATAATTCCAAGCTTCTAGGTGTGTCGTGACATAATCTTTGTTGAAACATGATTTAAATATTATTTGAATGTTGTTATAAACTTTCTTTAACATGAAAAGTTTAACCTAAATAAATGAAAGAAAATTAAACAGTTTTTTTTGCTGCTCTATTTTATTGTTATTGTTCTTTTATAAAATATTTTAAAATGATAATTATTGCAATTCATAAATATTCTTCTAATTAGTAGTTTTAACTAAACCCATGGTGTCTAACATTTTTAGAGGAAGAACCCCAAGAAATAAATGTACAAGTGCCCTGAGCGCAAGCTAATAGGTATTATAGTTCAGTTTATTTTCTATAGAAATGTAAATGCAGTGTTTAAATATGAACAATTTATTGTAAATATAAGTTTTTAAATAGAACGACTCTTTCCTGTATTAGATTTTTTTTTTTTTTTTGAGAATAAAAACTGCTAGATATGTTTCTTTCGTCCGATCGTTAGTTACCACTTTGATAATTCCAAGCTTCTGGGTCTGTCGTGTCATAATCTTTGTTGAAACATGATTTGAATATTATTTGAATGTTGTTACAAACTTTCTTTAACTTTTTTATAAAAGATTTTAATCAAGTTCAATAATTAGATGTGCAAATGAGTTGAGTTGAATTTGACTTAACTTGAATAATTAATTAAGTTTGAACTTGAGCTTGAGCCTAATTATATGAGCCATTGGCCAATAAACCGGCTCATTTATTATGAATAAATAAAATAAGTTTGATGGAAGTAATTGTCATTATAAAATAATAAAAATAATAAATTAGCGGAGAAATAGTTGCAAATCTCATCATAAAAAAAAATTGAAATATAAAATTCTTAAAATTTATAGCAGCTTAGTACTCAAATTGTCAAATGATGATATTATTTGAGCTTAATATACAATAACATATCTAAGGAGTTGACACATGACCTATCGAGTCCATTAGAGGTTAGTTTAGGCTTGACTTGTTTCATGAGCCATCTATCGAGCCAAGCTCTAACCAGCCCAGCAGTCAGCTTGACTCTTAAGATGAATCATCAAGGCCATGGAATTTAAATTTGCTAATCAAACCACACACACACACACACACACACACACACATATATATATATATATAAGCCTTACCCAAGAGCTTGGTCAAGAATTATTCTTAAGATTAATGCTAATTTGCATATGAAAACATAAACATGTAAAATATAAGCCTCTTATGTGAATATGCATTGGCTATAGCTCGACATCATAATGACAATTACAACTTTTGCTAAAAAAAATTAAGCATAAAGTATGATTGGATGCGTATGATGAAAATATATATTCAATAGCAAATGAGAACACTTGATAAATGAAGAAAGAGCATTGGCATACTACCTCTAATGGTAAAATGGAAGAGTGGTAGTCCAAAAGGAAAAACAAAAGAAGTCATCCTAACGGGAAGGAGAATATTTTGCAATGATGTAGTTGACTTGGGGTGAAAGGTCATCATAGAGTTAGTTTTAGGCTAAATGTTTGGCACTATCATGATAACTTTTATTTTTTTCCATTATTATAGTTGCAACATTATAATTGTATTTAATGTTAGAAGCTTTCCTTTCACTTTTGGATAATTCATTCATAGTTTCTATAAGTATTACTTAATCTATGGTTCAATTTAATAAAATTATTGGATTATTATTATTGATTGGTTCAACTCGATATTAAAATGATTATTATTGTGATGGTAAGCTTTTACATGTTAAGCTCCAAAAGATTCAAACTGCTATAGTATTTATTGCAATATAGTTTTGTAACATCAGTGCACAATCGTGGCCTGTTGGAAGATGGCCTAGCATAAGTCCCATTTGTCACGGGTTTAAATCGCCCCAGAGTTGAATTAGCACATATGAGAAACCGGTATTTAGGAGACGATTTAGTCTGGTCCTAAATACCGATTCCTTCATTAAAAAAAAAAACCTATATTTATAACATTATTTGAAGAAGTTCAAATTTTATTTGGACATGATTTGAAACTTATTTCAAATTCTTCTCAAACTTAGTCTGAAGCTTGTCAAATATCATTCAAACTTTATTCGATTGTTTTTCAAAACTGGTTCAAGCTTGAGTTATAACGAGTTTGATGAAAGTTCAAACTAAGGTTTGAAATTGATCCAAATTGAACCAATTTATTCAAGACAAACTTCAACAAGCAAGTAGGATATAATAGACTACTTTGGTCTGAAATGAATTTTTGAATATATTTTATTGGAAAAAAACAAACATAGATATATTTTAACAATGACTATTATGAGGCACATAAAGTCAATTTTCTTATGCATTTTTATTGCTTTTTTTAGACACTTGTAGAATAAGTCATTATTGAAGATAATAAAATAATGATATTAAATTATCTTATAGTCAATAAAAATATTAATTTTTAATGAAATTTTGTTTTGAAAAAATTTTTTTAATTTTTAAAAAAAAAAAAAAAAAAAAAAAAAATCCTACTTATTAAGCATCATTTATTAGATAAGCATGTGCCCCAAGCATATAAAAATAACTACCTTTTAAATTATTTTTTTAAGTTAATTAAATTTTTTTTTATATTCTAATATAAAATAACATAAATTTTTATTTTTTTTAATGCATTTATCATCAACCTCCTCTCATTCACCCCTTTTTCTTCCCCTAACTTATGAAATCTCTCTAGCTACAACCCTATCATAGCAACCATAGCCCTCTCTCTAACTTATACAAGCATTTACATGTCTTAACACCTGAAATTTAATATTTATATTTTTACCATTTTGTTGCCACAAACATATGTTGTAATATTAAATATTTGAGCGTTATGTATGTAAATATGAAAGTCTAGGCATTATATATAAATACATAAAAATTGTATGGCATGTCCATAAATACCCTTTTTTAATCTCTTTTAATATTTGCTCCTCAATAGTATATAATACATTGAAAATTTTATCTCTTTAACTTAAATACTTGATAATTTAATATTAAGAATATTTTTAATTTATAATGATATTTATAAAAATTTTAAAATTTCTTTAAGATGAAAGTCTTAAACTTAAATACTCACCACCCTTTAATTTCTTTATTTGCCATCCCTTAAGTTTTCATTCCACCATTGCACATATACCCCTCACTTATTATGTATTTACTTAATAGCTAAATTTTACTTTCTACACTTCTATCACTCTAATCTTTTATATCACATAAAAAATTACTATTTTAACTTTTTAAAAGTGAAATTCAATATGAAATATATATAAAAAATTCAAATTTAGGTGTAATATGTTTTTTTTTAAAAGATGGTTGACGGGCAGAACCACCAACCACCCTCTGATACCTTTTCATATGCAAGCACTATCTAAAGGGACTATATGAATTTATAAAGTGTAATCCCAAAAAATTTCCAACTTATCTAAAGTTTTCCGACCTCTATAGACTTTCACATCATGAGTTGTTTGCATAAAACTAGTATTTTTTATGAGAAGAATAATTTGATAGAAAATGGAGGCCTATTTGACATCATTTTTTGACAACCCCAAATATAATTCATAAACATTCTTGAAAATGTTTGTATGTATATCTATCTAATCATAAAAAAACTTTGATATATCAACTCCGCTAAACTCGTAGCATAAATATCTATAAGATCATTCTGACTGACTCACCCATCATCTATAGGTCCTAAAATCCTACACTTACACAAGAGTGTTTGTGCTATCTCAACTTACCATCACCTTTGGTTCATGCAATTCCCCTTCTTTTTAAAATAGATGTTACCCCAAGTTGCCAATTTTGTAACATTATGTTTGTCGTCATCATCTGTGAGAAAAAGGCTAATCCGATCATCCACAATCACTACCATAACATGTTTGTGTCACCTCATATGTTGGTTTCGTGTCATGACATCTCCATGTCATAAAAGAGGATGATCCATCCCATTGCAATTGCTTGTTTTCACCTATACTAACATTGCGCCTTCAAATTTGAAAAAAAATAAAAAGAAAACAATCATTTGTGACACACATTCACTACTAAATCAAATTATTTCCATCCCATTGCAATTGCTTGTTTTCACCTATACTATTATTGCTCCTTCAAATTTGAAAAAAACAAAAAGAAAACAATCATTTGTGACACGCATTCACTACTAAAGCAAATTATTTCACATTTAGAAGAATGGCCTAATGATTTGATGTCGACCTTATAAATTTATATATATATAAGTGATCGCTATAAAACAAAGAATTATTTTTCACTACTTGGACATAGGGCTATCAAAACGACCCGTTGTTCGCAAACAGCTCGTGTTCGACCGTTAAAAGGCTCGTGTTCGGCCCGTTAATTTCGTTCGATAAGTTAACAAGCCGAACACGAATAAAGTAATATTTTAAAAAAATCTGATTGACTACAAGGTTACAAAGATTTATAACCAATTAAAATATTGATTAAGAAAATAAAATAAAATTATTAAATTAGATTCAAATGATGTTTTAATATAAATAATAATTTTTAAATCTTGCTCAAACCCTTATTGTCTTATAGCTACATGATTAGAGTTGTTAAAAGGACTCTTTGTTCGTGAACA
>NW_018164444.1:77924021-77927595 GCF_001263595.1 Phalaenopsis equestris
ATATGTTTAGTTGCGAAAAATAAACGAGCCGAACACGAGCTAAGCATGGCTCGCCCGTGTTCGGCTCGTTTCCACCCCTACTTGGACAACACGAAATCCAAATCCTTTAAATTAATATATATTGGACTGTTCAAAAATATATATATATAACACCATTTTAAGTGCCTCCCAAGTCAAGAATAATGAAAAAAAAATGTCTTCTGATATTGTAACAGTACAGGCATTATTGAAGCGAATGATATATTGCAACAATGTTTGTTGTTCACCCAGCATAAAAAAATGATTGGGGCATTTACATACAACCACACCATTCTCATCTTTTTACACATCTAACACCCATACTTTCATATTTACATGCATAACACTCAAATCTTTAATATTACATCAAAAAATGACACTGATATTAATTTTTTAAAAGTGAAATACACATTTTCATACATAGGTTTATCACACTAAAGTGCTATAAATATAAGTATCAAGGTCTAAGTCTTAGATATATAAATGCATAAGTATTGTGTGGTATGTATGACAAATTTCCAAAATTATTTGAGCTCTTTCGTGTTTCCATGGCTCACAAATTGTCCAACTTTCGTGATTCCTAGGCTAGAGAACAACCCTTCCATAACTCTGAATGATTATTTTGATCGGATAAACCAATATAAGTGTATAATCAAACCAGATACCTATTTTGGTCAGTTTTGTTGATGAATGAAAATGAATGTGGTCATTGAACCATCTGAACAACTAAGTTGTTTCAATTCCTTCAAACCCCTCAATTGTAAATGTGAGACTAAAATTGATAAAAGTATGGTTCCAATAGCAAAATGATTTGCACATACTGATGAAGACATGCTAACAGAAACTTTTAATATGAAAAGTGAAAAATATATATAAGAATAGTAATTTAGATATACAATGACTAAAAATAGAGTAGATAATATTGGGGTATTAATGAACCTGTGCGCATTGTGGGCAAGACAATGGCATGTTGTAGGACTTAACAGGGCCAACCAAAGTTAAAGCTTCTCTGAGAGCTTCCATTAGGTACTCTGGGTAATCTTCAATAAGCATACAGCCAGGTTGGGTTGGCAACTTATGCAGTACTCGGGCAACAATCTGCAAGGATGAACAATAACCTTCAATTATCTGCCATGCATAGGAAATATTTTTAGGTAATACAGAATTCGAATATTCAATCAGCGGAAGCAAACCGAGCAAATGGTTTCCCATCCATCAGGCCGGTTTGATCATGGAAGATAATTTTAGAAAGAAAAAGTTCTAATCATTCGTATCAACAGAAAATTGTTGAAAGTCTCAGAACTGCTTCTGTAAAAATGAAGATTCAGGGTAGGGTGTAGCTGAGCTAAGCCGACTCCTCAGTTGGCTCGGGCTCAACTCAATATGTGGCTCATGATCTGAGCTCGATGAGCTCACAAGCAAAGCTCAAACGAGCCAGATCGATGTTGTGGGCTCCAAAAATTTTGACGCCCCTGACTCTCCTCGTTGAGTGTTTGTGGAGAGAGTTTTAAGGGTCAAAATTTTAAAAGGCAGATTGGAAAGTAGATAAGACACTTCCAGGAGATTTCGTCCTCATTTTATGAGGACTTCTAGATCTGGGTTTCAAGGTTTCCCATGGGCACGCACAAGCCCCTAAGGTTAATTACCCCTCCTAATAACAGAAGAGCACTTTCAATTATGGCTAGTCATTTAACATTGAATAATAAACTTATAGTGGTTGCAGGCTTACAGTTTAAATTGTAAAATTTATCACTTGGAGCTTAAAGCGAATTTGGGGGTTGGGGGGGTGGGATGACGGCGAGCCCAGGCTTACAGTTTAAATTGTAAAATTTATCACTTGGACTTTAAAGCGAATTTGGGGGTTGGGATGACGGCGAGCCCGATCAAGATCGCATTATTCCGTCATCTTAGGTCGTCGTGGTTTCTGATCTACTTAGTCAAAAAAAGTTAGTCGGCCCAACTTTACTAACAGATCCTTGTCAACAACTATGGTTTGCATCGTCCAAGCGACCCTTATAGATCTAAGATAGAAGTTTCTCTAAGAGGACAAATTTAAGTCAATCTTAGCTAATAGAAGGCTTTGTGCCAATCAAATATACCATTAAGGTTTACAACTCAAATGATAGAAAACTAATGGGGAACATACGGTTTGTGGCTGCAAAATTAATATAATAGGGTCATTGTGCGGCAACCATCCGATCAAAGACCTCTGGTTATAACCACTATTATGTGGAGGGTTTAGATCAAACAGTCTGGAAAAAAGACCTAGGCCACGACCTTAATGACATGAAATTACTTTGAGTGTGAATATAATAGTGCACTTGATGAGGCATTAGCTCTTTTTTGAGTTGAAGTCAATAAAAAATTTATCTCTCGACAAACTATTGCGGAGGTGGATAAAATTTATTTTAAGTCTTTCAAAAGATTAATTTTACTTGAATGTTTAATTTATTTCTTTAAAAAATTGTTTTAAAATGTATCAACACGATCATCATCGGGGATTCAAATATTTGAAACATTTATGTTTAAAATTAATTTGAAATTGGACACTTGAATATCTTTAGAATGCTAGTATTGTCAACTTCATCTCCAGTGAGGAGCATCACACTAGGTAATTTGGACTTGCACATTTTTATATTAGTGATTTGGACATTATTTCAAAATTATTTGACTCGTCAACTCTGGCCCTTACAAGGAGTATCGAACGAGTTGGGTGGTACTTTAAACCTTGTCCAATAGACAAGGAGGTCCGATCAATTAATTTTCAAAATATGAATTATTTGAGTGCAAGTTTAGCCTTAATCCACATAGCATTTCTAAATTATTCATTAAAACATTTAGAATTTTAGTTGGAGCCAAGACGGGTTTTAAACTTCATATGTTTGAATAGCTTAAAGAAATTTATAAATTTTGAAGACTTGCATAAATTTTAACCTATGAAATTGATATGAAATTTACATTAAGAGACACATGCAAGATTTTGAAATTATGCATAGTTGACTCACTTTTACAAATATTTTAAAGCATATACAACTAAGGGTGTCCAACTTATTATTTACATAAGCTTTAAAATTACTCGTCAAGATTCCAAGACATGTCATTTGACTTAAGGAATACCAATGAAGTTTGAATAGATTTTGAATATTTTAAAGCCATTTGAAACTATAAACCTTTAAATAGGTATTATCTAATTAAAGTGCATGCAAGGTTACACCTTTTGGCTTTAAGAGGGACTGTTTACTGTTCACTGGCAGATGTATTCGAATTAAGTGACAAATTTTCGATATTCAAAAGCCTTATGTCTAATATGTTTTTTATACCCTAAAAGCCTAATTTCAAAAATATTTGGAATTTGGGTTAAAATATTTTCAAACCCTAAGGACCCGTATTTTAAAAGTTCATATCCAAATAACTTTTGAGCCCTAAGAGCCTAAATTTTTAAAAGTACATGTTCAAATTATTTTAAAATTCAAGTGATCAACATTTTAGATTATTTTTAAGTTCAAAAAGAACAAAACTTTAAATTTATTTACAAATCTAATCACTCAAAATTTCG
>NW_018164444.1:77928035-77929407 GCF_001263595.1 Phalaenopsis equestris
CGGGCTGCCGTTTGGGTGTCAGTGGCTCGGGGAGGGTGATCCGGTCGGGCTCGAGCTCGAATAAGAAGGAATGGTGCGGGATCAGGAGGATCAGAGAGTGTGGCTTTGAGGTTCGAAGAGGAAGGGGGGAGGGCTTGATGTAGAGATCAGAAGAATTCTTCATAGGGATCGATGAAAAAAACGATTCCGGTTTGATTAGGACTTCGGTGCAGGAAGGGGAGATATGCAGACGAAAGGTTTCAGTGCAGAGGGAAGCGGCTCGGGTGGGAGGTAGGAAGGATCGACCGATGCGGAAGGCTCGCATGCGAGGCGTGAAAGATCGAGTGGTGCATGCTCGGGCGTAAGCCAGGAAAGATCAGTGGTCTCTATATGCCACAACTCCTTCATTGCTTTCCCAATGGTTCAACAAGCAATGGCTTCAGTAGGCAGAATAATAACAAGGAGGTTTGAGCAGCTTGCATGAACAGTGGAAGTTGAAGCACTTCATGAGAAGAAAGGGGCTTCAGTGGCTCTTCAAACGGGGAAGAAAGATAAGAGGTTGTGGTTCTGACGTTGCTTTCCTCCCTAACATCAATCAAGACTGTCTCTTGAAGCTTGCGGTCACGAAGAGGAAGGGAGACAAACTACTAGGAGCGGCAAGGGAGGGTTTCGGAACAGAGAAAGCCGAAAATTCCAGAGGACTCTGTGTTCAGCGTTCCTTTCTTCGATAAGGAGAGGCGACGAGACATTCTCTATGGCTGAAGACAGACGAAGAGGAAGGTGTGGGTTTCATGCAGTTGTTCCGAAATTTAAAATCTGGAAACGAAATGTGGCAGGGGCTTCGTCCGTTTGTAATCGAGGAGAGGGAACAATTATCGAACTGACGTGGGATTCAGGAGGCGGTACAAGGTAATATTTTGGAATAAATAAATTAATTATCCTCCCTCCCCTTCTTTTTTTTATTTTACGGTTAAAAATATTAATATAAATATACTCAAAATACATTAAAATTCAAGATTATATTTTAAGTAAATAAAAATATATAAAAATGGCATTTATAATTTATATTAAGTAATTTCTTGTTATTATCTTATAGTTACTCATTTTATTTGTCATTTCATTATAACACTAATTTGAATTAATATTATTTTCTATGTTTTAGAATAAGCAAGCTGACTCCTCGTAAGGTGGCTCGAACTCATAGAATTAAACTCAAGCTCAAACTCAAACTCAATTAATTAATCAAGCTCACCCTCAAGCTCAAAGTAAGGGTGACTCGATCTTGACTCCAACAATCACCAATGGTGACTCACCCCAGGTAACCCTCCCTATGTAATGATATGGCCAGCGGCCACAGTTAACTATCGTTAACGTTGGCACCGCCTATGGCCAT
>NW_018164444.1:77930714-77943211 GCF_001263595.1 Phalaenopsis equestris
AAATTAATTTGATTATATATATATATATATATATATATATAAGATACCAAATATATTTTAGAGTAGAAAGTGTGACATTTATCATTAGTAATAAGCACTGAAACATGAATCTTTTTTGAAAAGTTTGTTTGATCTTCAAAGTTATAGAACCTTCCGAGCATGACTTACATGAAGAACAAGTAAAAAAATAAAAAGAATTGCCATCAAGTAAAGCAGCATTTGTGTACAAGTAAATTTTACCTTCCGAGCGTAACCACCATAAGCTATGCCACCAATTAAAGCTTGTGCAGAATCAGCAATGCCTCCCGTACCTGTACTTTCCATGTTAAAGCTTGTTAATATTTCCTGGTTCATATCCGTTTTATCAGTCCCCGTTTGAGGACAAAGAAAAGCATGATTCTAAACTAAATACTAGAAAAATAGGAGGCATTTACGTATAGCACCCAATTCCTATGTATTTAGATATCAAAGAATTAAACTTTGCATTCTACATTTATACCACCCAAATGTTTCAAATCACATAAAAAATATCACCATTTTAACTTTTAAAAAGTGAAATACATCTTTTCATATATAGTTAAGGTGTTATGTATCTAAAAATTGAAGTTTAGGTGTTAGATATGCTAACACATGCGAATTTAGTGGTCTGCATGTAAATCTTCCAAAAAAATATTATGTTATTCATCAACTTCTGGAAAATGAAGAGAAACAAATACCTGAAAATTTGATTGCCTTGAAAAGCCCCACTTTCTTTAAACAATCAATTGTGTGCAAATTTGTTCCGCCAGCCAGCTGATAAAAACCTTCGAGGCAAGGCTTACTTTTTAAGTCCAGCAGAATCAATTAATTTACAATAAAAGTTCTCAGAACCTGACCATGAGGCTTGTCTGGTATAGCTGCCAAACGCATTGCAAAGTTAATTGCCTCTCTTGTAGCACCTCGACCAATGTCCCCACTCATGGGCCGGCCATCTAACTGAAGAAAATTTACACTGACAGCATTATGCCCACATTACATACATACCACTCAATTATTGTGTATTTACAGATTTAAACTTTAATTTTCACATATATGCCATCTTATATGTGCATGGAAAGATGCATTTATTTTATGGAAAGATGCATTCATTTTTTAAAAGTTAAAATATTGGTATTTTTCATGTGATAAAGATTTGGGTAGTATAAATGTAGTAAAAAAGCAAAATTTAGGTGTTAGATATGTAAATACATAAGAATTGGGTGAAAAACAATAAATTGCAGCAATAACAGCATGAAGCGCTGCCAAAAAACCAGTAATTTATATTATTACTTTTGAACACTTCATATTCACAGGAATATCCGCAAAGAGACACTAGGCAGCCGCTGTGTTGCTACAATTTGTATCAAGTACCAATAAAATTTTTACAAACAAACCTGCCATAAATTGTAACCAAGGAGACGAGATTCCATTATTGTATGCATATCTTGCATTGTGGAGAAAGTCGAATTTCCAATATCAGGCATACTAACCTGCATCATTAAAGGGAAAAAACAACAATTTATCTTAAAGAGACTATAAAAAAATGTTGAAAAGCAAAATCTGCAATAGTTTCATAAGTTAAAGCATACACAGAAATAATGATAATAATAATAATAGTAATAATAACAATAATATTATCTCTAAGTTATTTCCTGCAAAAAATGAAATTCACTCCTTTGTTCAGTAGAAAAAAAGGGGGCATTTCCATACAAACCACACATTTCCTATGCAAATAAATAACTTGCACCTGATCTTTCATATTTATATGAATAACACTCGAACCAACATCACCTTGAGGGCTTCGATTTGGGGGTTTGGGTTTGATTGCACCATCCTAAGGTGCAGAAGCGGTCGCAGACCTTGACCTTTATGCTTCGGCATAAGACTAAATGGAAGGTAGACTAGTCACACAATCGTTGGACTTTAAAGCACTCCATAAGAATGAAATAATACTAACAACATAAAAAATGATCTACAAAGACAAAGACATTGAATGACAAAGACAAATATGACTCGAAAGACAAAGACATATATGACTCGAATGAACTAGAGATTGCCCCCAGTCAATATAAAGCAACAAAGACGGTTTATTTTATTCCAAATAATCAGGTTTCCCATGGGGGTTCCCATAGGTGCAAACCCCCATGGTTAATTTTACATCTTAGGCAAGGAGAACAAGAGCACTTTTCGATTAAAGATCTTTGTTCATTTTTCTTTGGGTTTGGCACATAATGGGTTTTTTTAAGTAAGTTTCCTTATTCCAGTCAAAAAATGGCTTAAATGGCTACTCAACATGTAGGGTGTGAAACAACCAAGCATACGAGGATAAGCACAGCAAACAAAGCATGCATCATAGAAGAACTCATGAGATGACATTATCAAATGACAGATATACGGGTCTAACAAACTTTCGATTAACGGAAGTTTGCCCAATGATGAAGACTAAAATTTTGTAAAGATAATATCAATCTTGAACCTAAATCTAAAAGGGGACTAACGTACTAACCAGGTATAAGTTATAGTAAAACTCTGGAGTTACTAGAACTAGAAATGAAACTATTTGACTTCTTTGTGCTTATCATATTATACTTGCATAAGTGTACAAATGAATAATATGTTGCTCAGTTCAAGAAAACCAAATAAGTTGAGGGGGAAAATAATATGCCTCGGTACCAAAATTAGCAAATAAAACACAACGAAACGACAATAGATAGGTGGAAGAAATACAAATAAAGGCTGCTCTTACAAAAATCAAAGAAAAACAAGCAAGATAAACGGTTGATCTACTAGATGTCAATCATCTCTCTCACACCCTATAGACGTCGCTAGGAACACCACACGAAGAAAGAAAAGAAGCAGTCACAACAAAATATGCATAAAAAAAAACAAACCCTTGATTTTACACTTAATAGAATACTCCCTAGCCTTTGAGGGTTCACCGGACCCCAATACTTCTTGAACCGATTCGGTCCAGGCATCCTTGGATGCTTGGCGCTCATCAAACTCCCCACATCAGATAGGATTGTAAATCAATATGTATTATATAATTTCAATTGTGGAATAAGAAAAGGGGAGTTTTCCTGTTACTTGATATCAGAGCTTCGTCGAGTCTTTCATGTCTGCATTTTTTGTCTTTGAAGTTAGCTTCTAGGAATCCTCATCTTCGGCTTAGGCTCATTCTCTAGGGCTTCGTTTGCTTTGAACAATGTTGTTTGCAAGGCCACAATGGCTTCTTTTGCATCCCTAGGGCATCATCATGAGGTGACATCATCCAGGTCGTAGTCGTCATCCTGCGACGTCTTCGTTTGTGTCCTTTGACTTCATCTACATCGACCTCGCCTTGGTCATCGTCTTCGTCTGGAAACAATCCGTCTTCTTCATCTTTGACTGCACTGTCGCCCATCTTCTTCTTAATTGGCATCGTTTGCTTCATGTGGCTTCGTCAACTCTGTCTACCTAGGTCAATTGCGTCAGCGTTTTCGTTTGGCTGCTTTGCCTTCTTCCTGTTTGACTTCACATGCTACTTTGTTCAGCTTCGCTGTGTCGTTCAACTTTGTCGCCTCGCCCTTCAGCTCATCTGTACTTAATCTCATATTTAATGATAATCACGGCTATGGAGCAGAAATATGGAGTGACAATTTAGTCTCATTGGTTAAAATTACAAATAAAAAAAATAAATGATGTCAGTTATTTTTATTGGAATAAAATTATCACACTACATGAGAAGTTATTCTCAAGAAAGTCATCTTATTGATAATCTCCAAACCGAGACTAAATTGAATTATTCTGAGTGTATGAGAGCCTAGCTTTTAATATAATTATGGAACTCTATCAAACCTGATCAATATGGTTATATTACTCAGTGCGAGTGTGTTAAAGATGCTATAGAGGAATTGGAGTTTGCATTTTATGGGAGAACATTTCTCGAATCTTTGATGCATGCTAAGAGTTCTATCGAGCTGAAAAATAGGATCAATCACTTAGCACGTATCACATGCAATTTAAATATGTTTATGAAGAATTGAATGCACTATTGCCTTTGAGTACTGATGTCCGGACTCAGCAGACTCAGAGAAAAAATGGTTATTATGACTTTTCTAGCTGGCCTCAACTCACAGTACGAAGGTGTCTAATCATAGATCCTATATGATCCAGGAGATGCTACTCTAAGGAAAGCTTATACTAGAGTATTGCGTACTATTCCGAGTTTTCAGGATTCATCCGTACAACAACCTAGTGCTTAAGCTAGCCAAAAAAAAAAAAATACAAACACCAGTAGAACAAAGCCTCGGGCAAATTATGGAAGTGGAACTCTGAATCTATAAATCAAGGCTCGAGGGTAGTTTGCTACTATGTCATAAACCTGGTAATAAAAAGAAAACATGTCAGAAGTTGCTAAAAAAATCAGAAGAGTTCTAGATTACAATTAGCTCACATGATCACTACTAAGTCAAACTCTTAATTATTTGCGGATGAATATGTTAAACTCATCCAATTTAAAAATCATCTAAAAAATTTCCCTCTGTGACTGCCCTTGTTGAGTCAAGTAACAATGATACTTGTCTTATTCCTCTTCTACACACGGGATCCAGAATTTTAGTGCCACAGATCATATGATAGGTAATCCAAAACACTTTTTCATATTTCATAAAATTTCTTCTTATATCAACTTGGCAGATTGATTATCTCCAATGTTCTTGGTTCTCTTAATGTCACACGTAGAGTTTGAAAGGCAGTATACCGCAGCAACACAGGGCGTGATAAAAAATTTGAACATGTTATATTCTAAAAAGAAATAGAGTATGCAAGTAATAACAGAAAGATGTAAGAAAAATTTTATTTCACTTCATAAATAAGAATACAACTAGTACAACTGAAAGCAAATGAGATAGTTGAAAGAAACTAAACTGAAAAAAGGGAAACAGTTACCCAGACCAAGAAAAAAATACAATAACTAATATGAAATAGAAAATACCAAAAGTAAATCTAAAGTTGAAAAATCTATTCTGGTTGAGATGACCCGATAAGTGGTTGGGCGAAGCCTGTTATATAAAAATATCAACGAGTAAGTTTGAAAATCAAATTAAGTAAATAACAACTATTTATTAAATCATAAAACGCAAGGAAAATGGGGCATGCAGTATGAACAATAAATATGGATGATTTACTATGTTTATAATACAATTTGTAAGGACTCTCATGCTTATAAACATGAATAAGAGTGATTCGAACACATCACTTTTATGTGGATATTTATATGCTACAAGATCAGGTATTTTTGTACATATATGACACATCAATCATTTAGCACAACCTAATAATATACAATTTCAGTATCTACATGAATACATATATATAATTATATTTACATATAAACAATTTACTACGACACTTTGAAACAAAAAAATATAGGCACCAATCCCATGAAAATCCACTAATTTCTCTGAAGGACGCGTTGGACTGGCTAGTCATGACAAAATAATTTAATATCTACATAATAATATTGTAATATTAAATATATGTCATGCATTTCAACACAAGAATATACCTACAAAATGTCCTTCAGTATTTATAAACAATTATGACAACTGAAATAATGAAATTTATCACATCAAAGATATAAAAGAATAATAAATATTGAAATCATGAAATGTGAACAATTAAACATGAGGCTAAGCAGTAATATAACATAGTTAATTACACAATAAGGTCATCATGAGCCAAAATAGGAACTACTGCAAATATATGAACAAAATTTAAAAGGGCACGAATGACAACCCCATAATTGGCTAGGAATCTAATATAATTAACAAAGATAAAATCGCTAACTAGGAATGATACGTTTATCTTATAATAAAGATCAGTTACTTACCTCGATGTGGTCAACGTGATACCTCTACGAATTTAACGATTTGACTATTGATCATACACCAATTAGAAAATAAGATAAAATAATTATGAAATTAAACTTATTATTTATGAAATTAGATGCAATCAAATCGACCCTTTATTATTATCATTATCATTCATATTATTATTATTTTTAAAAGGAAGAATCTATGAACCTAAGTAAACTTAGGCTTACTGGCAATTAAAATAATATCTTGGTTTGTTTTATTTGATGAAGAGGAAAAGTTAATTTTTAAATAAAATTTTGGGGATATGCATGTGTAACGCCTAAACAAAAAAATAGAAAACTACAACTTCTTAAATCCCATTTTTCTTCCTGTTTGCCTTAACTCTGGGATTTAGCAAATCCCGTTAGGAGATGGATTACGAGATTCAGAGGAGTTGAAGTGTGCGCGAGGAAGGCGAAGTAGACGAATGTTACCTTCCTCGATGGTTTCGGGTAGGAGCAGATGGAAAGGGTAGGAAATAGGTCGCCTCTGCACACTACGATCTCGTTGTTGCCTTCATCGCTAGCCCTGATCGCCACTTATCGTAAGGGTTTGAAGGAGGAGAAAGGTAGGAGCTTCGATGGTTTTAGTATGTCGTTATCCCATCGTTGCCCTCCTAGCTAGCTCTAATCTCTAGTATTGCACAAGTTCAAACAAATGGCGATGGTTTTAGGCTAATTGGGAGAGGGGTAGTAGGAGATTAGAGGGCTTCGATAGAGGGTTGCTGAAGAAGGCGAGGGGGAGGGAGGAGTTGTTCGAGGCCCTAGTCAAGCTCTCTTTTTATAGAGTGGAGGGATGGCAACAATAAAGCCATGAAATTGCAAAGTCTGAATCAGAAAAATATCGACAAAAGGAAAGAAATCATGTGGATCAAAGGACAAAGAAAAGAAAATTTGGATCTTATATACAACCCTCAAAAGAATTTGGTCTCCAAATTCATACCCAAGATTACATCAACTCGACTAGCTTTTCTAGGTTACTTTAGTTTGCAAAAAAAGGATCAATGTTTTCCCTTCTTAAACAAGTACATAGACTTTACTGATATCACATTCCATGAACAAACTCTATTTTTTGGCAACTCATTAATGCTTATATCCTCACAAGTTTCTGATGAGTTAATGTATCACATCATCAATTCAGCTCCACTTCCACCGCTAGTGCCTCAGCTTAGACCACCCATCACCAATGTTTACTTGAGAAAACCTCGTTCCCCTGATCCTAGTCTGACACCAATATCCTCTTCTTTGGTGGATCCTTCTCCTAGTTACCTTCATTTACCTATTGTTCTTCGAAAAGATAAATGTCAATGCATCTATCCCATTTCCTTTTGTGTTAACTATGATTAGTTATCTTCTACTTCTTACTTATTTATTGCTTCCCTTGACTCTGTTGAGGTCACGGGATCTGTTCAGCAAGCCCTATCTCATTATGGGTGGCGAGCAACGATGCTTGATAAAATTAATTCCTTGACTGAAAATGAAACTTAGGAACTAGTTGAATTACCTTCTAGCAAAAAGGTTGTTGGTTGTAGATAGGTCTTTTCAGTTAAGTTTCATTTTGACGGAGCTATAGCTCGCCTCAAAGCTTAGTTGATTGCTAAGGGTTGTGCTCAAATTTATGGGAATGACTACTTGGACACATTATCTTTGATAGCTAAGTCAACTTCAGTTCGTCTCTTCCTGTCTTTGGCTACAATGAATAATTGCCCCTTACACCAGCTTGCTTAATATGAATAATAGCTTTCTGCATGGTGATCATTTAGAAGAGGTATATATGAAGAAATCTCTTAGGTTTGTTGCTCAAAAGAAGTTTGGAAAAGTATGACTTCTTCAAAAGTCACTATATGGATTAAAACAAAGCCCTCAGGTATGGTTTGAAAAATTTAGTCAAGCAGCTGAAGAATTTGTAATGTAGAAGAATAAAAGTGATCACAATATATTCTACAAACAATCTGCTTCTGAGATCATTTTGTTGGTGGTATATGTTGATGAAATTATTATTACTAACAATGATGTGAATGGAATCTTCTATATGGACTAAAGCAAAACCCTCAAGTATGGTTTAAAAAATTTAGTCAAGCAATTGAAGAATTTGGGATGCAGAAGAGTAAAAGTGATCACAATGTATTCTACAAACAATCTGCTTCTGGGATCATTTTGTTAATTGTATATGTTGATGATATTATTATTAATAACAAAGATGTGCATGGAATCTTAACATTAAAATCATTTCTTAAAATTAGTTAAAAAGATCTTAGTTCCTTGGATTACTTCTTGGTGATTGAGGTATCAAAGAGAAAGAATAGTATCTTTGTATCTCAATGGAAGTATGTTTTGGATTTGTTAACAAAAACGTGAAAATTAGGGGTCAAACCATACGGTACTCTGATACTTCATAATCAATAACTTACCATGGATGGAGTCATTTAATGATCCTGAATAATATAGGATGTTAGTGAGAAAATTAAACAATCTAACAATTACTTACCCTGACATTGCATATTTAGCTAATAATGTAAGTTAGTCCATCCCTCTCCCCATCCATCATTAGTCAGCTCTGGAATGGATATTATGTTACCTCAACAGAGTTATTGGAAAAAGGATTCTATATCAAAATCATGAGCATAAAAATATAGAATGTTACTCTAACGCGGATTGTGAAAGTTCTAAGATTTATCAAAGATCCATTACTAGATATTGTGTTTTTGTTGGTGGTAATTTGGTCTCCTGAAAGAGTAAGAAAATAAATGTAGTGTCACAATCCAGTGCAGAATCTGAGTATCGAGCAATAGCGCAAGACTCTATTGAATTGATGTGGGTCTCTTAATTCCTGACAGAAATGGGCTTTAAGATGACAGTTCAAGTAACGATGTAATGTGAAAACCAAGCTATAATTCATATTGCTTTAAATTTTGTCTTTCATTAATAAAATAAACACATTGGGATAGATTATCATTTTGTTTGTGAAAAGAATCAACAAAATTTAATTTATATAACTCATAAAAAAACTGTGGCACAATTAGGGAATATCTTCACAAAGGCCCTTAATGGAGCAAGGGTTGCTTATATTTAAAACAAGTTGGCCATGATAAATTTCTATGCTCCGGCTTGAGATGTAGTGTTATGAAAAGCATTAAATATAATAGTTGTATATTAGGAAGCTTGTATATTATGTAACATAATTAGTTGTGTATTATGTAACCTTATTAGAAGAGATCTAATTACAAGATCTTTTCTATATTAAAAATATTTCTAATATATAGATATAAGAATATATATATGTATCATACGCTTTTAATTGTGGAATAAGAAGAAAAGAAGTTTTCCCGTTACACATACATACCACACAATTCTTAAATATTTAAATATGTAACATGTAAACTTAGCTTTTCACATTTATACAACCCAAGTCTTTTATATCACATAAAAAATATCACGATTTTAACTTTTAAAAAGTGAAATGCATCTTTCATGTATAAATAAGGTGGCTAATTAAAAAATTAAAATTTAGTTGTTAGATATGAAAATACATAAGAATTGCGTGGTGTGTAAATAAATCTTCCTAAAGTGAAATAATAGAAAATTATTTATTAAGCCCTTGCAAAAAAATTAAAAGGCCATTTCTTGGCAATGAATCTAAATCTTATGCTAGAAATTTCCCTTAATATGCAAACAAGACACTGAATAGATAGAGCAATAACTTTGTGAAACATTAAATTGTTTTTATTCCCTATGGCTATATGATATACCAGTGCATGTATCAAAATCACTACGATACATGCACTGGTAATTCATTGAGCACCCTTTCCCTGCTCTGTGCAAAATTAGAGATCTCCACAAATTTGTAAATGAAGATTTACATGCATACGACTCAATTCTTATGTATTTACATATCTAACACCTGAACTTCAATTTTTACATATATGCCACCTTAACTCTGCATAAGAAGATGTATTTTACTTTCTAAAAGTTAAAATAATGGCATTTTTTATGTGATATGAAAGATTTGAGTGGTATAAACTAAAAACCAAAGTTTAGGTGTTAGACATGTAAATACATAAGAACTAGGGATTATGTATGTAATTGCCCCAAGCGTAAAATAAATGCCATTGATAATGCATAGAACAACTTTCCCCGTTCTCCAACAAAGAAGTTTGCATTCGTAATTCATAAAAAACTTTTTTTTTTGTAAAATAGCACCTTAACTCATAGAATACGTCTTCATTGTATTTTACTAGGATAAACAAATCCTTAATTCCTGGAAAGAAATAACATTTTTAATGTTCCAGTGCTGCCAGAAACAAATTATATAAAAGTGAGGTTTGACTTACTGCTACTAGTTTCACATGTTTGATTGAAGTTCCCAATGTATCCCAAAGCTCATTGAATAGATGGATGTGCCTAATCACAGTTTTAAAGCATCAAGGCACCAAAATGTAGTATTACAAAAAACTGAAAAAAGTTGAAAAAGAACCACATTTAGTGCATTATAATATTGGGGCATTTACATACATACCACCTAAAACTCATGTATTTACATATCCAACTTCTAATTTTTAATTTTTACAAGTATACCACCCAAAACTTTCACATCACGTTAAAAATACCACCTTTTTAACTTTTAAAAAGTGAAATACACCTTCTCATACATTGGGAAGGTGGCATATCTAAGTAAAAATTGAAGCTTAGGTGTTAGATATGTAAACACATAAGAATTGAGTGGTTTGTGTGTAAATCTTCCTATAGAAGTTAGCGTTTAACCTGCCAGTTGTATGTATTTCTATGGCATCCACATCATTCCTTTTCAAGAGTTCACTTGTCGCCGCAGTCTCCCTTATATAAGTCTTCGCTCCTAACAAAACTCAAAACAAAATTACTGTTGCAGGCAGACAGAAACTTTGAATTAATGAAATCAAATTAAACAAACAAGAAGTCCACATCAGATTAATATGTTAACTGTCGAAGTTACAAAAAAGATGAAGCATCAATTTAACATATAAAGAAAATGGAAAAAAATCTTGCAAAATTTGGTTTCATAAAATCATCACGACATTAATATACTACTAAGCTAGGAATTTGAAAGTAGAATAACTAAAGTTCTACCTACTTATTTTATCAAATGGACAAACTGGGAAGCAACGCCCACAACCATAGCAACGTTCTGTGACAACTCCACCCTTAACAAAGCACAACTTAGCACTAAAATAGAAGAATGGCTAACAGAAGGGGCATTTACATACATACCACCAAATTCTTATATATTTACATATCTAACACCTAAACTTTGCTTTTTATATTTATAGTATCCAAATCTTTCATATCACATTAAAAATACTACCATTTTTAAAAAGTGAAATACGCCTTTTTATTTATAAGTAAGGTGGTATACAACAACAACACAACAACAAAGCCTTAATCCCACTACGTGGGGTCGGCTACATGAATCCTTTTTCTCCACTGCGTCCTATTTAGTGTCGTATTTTCATTTAGTTCTAGTAAATTAAGTTCATTTTTAATACAATAAGCCCAAGTCTTCCTAGGTCTACCTCTGCCTTTCTTAACACAAGTCGAATCTAAAACATCTACTCTCCTAATAGGATCATCAGATGGTCGACGTTTAATGTGACCAAACCATCTAAGACAACTTTCTCTAATTTTGTCTGTCACAGGAGCTACACCAACCCTATCACGAATATATTCATTCCACATTTTGTCTCTAAGTGTAAAGCCACTCATCCACCTAATCATTCTCAGCTCGACAACACTTAACTTTTTATTATGCTTCTCTTTTAAATGCCAACATTCAGCGCCATAGAGCATTGCAGGTCTCACCACCGTCTTATAAAATTTTCCTTTCAGTCTTAGCGGTATTTTTCTATCACACAAAAGGCCCGAAGCATTCCTTCACTTCAACCAACCAACTTGAATTCTACTATTAACATCCCCATCTATATCACCATCGCTTTGGACAACAGACCCAAGATATCTAAATCGTTCACACCTTTTAATAATTTGATCACCCAAAGTCACACATCTGTCACTAGAGCTATTACTACTAAAATTACATTCCATGTATTCAGTTTTAGTTCTACTTAAACGAAGGCCTTTAGAATCCAATGTAGACCTCCATAATTCAAGTTTTTCCTGGGCTTTTTCTCTCGTTTTATCCACGAGAAGAATATCATCAGCAAAAAGCATACACCAAGGTACATCCTCCTGTAGATGTCCAGTAAGACCATCCATAACTAAAGCAAAAAGATAGGGGCTTAAAGCCGATCCTTGATGTAATCCAACAGAAATAGGAAAATATTTTGTCAATCCTCCTTCAGTTTGAACACAAGTAACAGCACTAGTATACATATCTTTAATGAGTTGAATATAAGTCATATCAACACATTTCTTCTCGAGAACTCTCCAAAGGATATCTCTTGGAACCTTATCGTAAGCTTTTCTAAATCAATAAAAATCAAATGTAGATTCTCCTTATTATCTCTGAACTTCTCCATCAAACCTCTCAATAAATGTATAGCTTCAATATGTAGCAGCATGAAGCATCAAATGACTATTTATTCTTATCTTAATT
>NW_018164444.1:77943515-77952061 GCF_001263595.1 Phalaenopsis equestris
ACGGTAAAAATGAAACGTTTTATTATTATTTACGATATTAAAATCACTAAGTTCGATCGTATTTTCAGAAACTTCATTAAAAAGTTTATCAAAGTAACTCACCCACCTATGTTGAATATCTTTTTCTAAGAAAAGTACTTTTTGATTTTCATCTTTAATACACTTTACTTGAGTTAAATCTTTACTTTTATTTTCTCTTTGTTTGGCTAGTTTTTACATATATTTTTCACGCTTCTTACTATCTAATCTAATATAAAGTTCCCTAAAAGCAGGATTTTTAGCGTATCAGATTGTTCTTTTAGGCTCCCTGCTGACCGTTTGATATTTTTCCCAGTTCTCTAAGCTTTTACATTTAAACCAATTTTTATAACATAACTTCTTATATTTTATCTTTTCTTGCACATTATTATTCCACCACAAACTATTTTTATTTGTAAATATTTTTTCTTTTGATTCTCCAAGCACATCTTTTGCTACTAATTAAATAGTGTTTGTTATTTTATCCCACATCACATTTGCTTCCTCATGAATATCCCAAATTTTCAAATTTTGAATTTTACTCATAAAAATAAATTTTTTTGTATCTTTTAAGTTTCTCCATCTAATTCTGTAATGATGAGTCATAGTATTTTTTATTTTACAATTCTTAATCTTAAAATCTAAAACTAATAAACGATGTTGAGTACTTAAATTTTCACTTAGAATGACCTTACAATATTTACAATCGCGACGATCTCTTCTTCTTATAAGAAAATAATCAAATTGTGTTTTATTAGATCCACTCTTATAAGGTAAAAAGATGTTCCTCTCTTTTCTTGAATAAAATATTAGAAATAACAAAATAATACGCTAAAACAAAATCTAAAATAGCTCTACCTTCTTCATTAGTAACTCCAAAACCGTAGCCACCATGAATATTTCTAAAATCTTCTACCACTCTACCGACATGTCCATTTAAATCTCCTCCAATAAAAATTATTTCTTCAAGAGGTATCATTTGTATTAAGTCTTCTAAGTCATTCCAAAATTTATCTTTCGACCTTGTATCTAAACCTACTTGATGGATATAAACACTTATAATATTATTAGTATCAATGATAATCTTAAGGGCTATAATTCTATCACCAACTCTATTAATTTTTACAACATTATCTTTCAAACTCTTATCTATAATTACACCTACACAATTTCTAGTGCGACTCCTACCAGAATACCAAAGTTTAAAACCTAAATTGTCAATCCCCTTAGTCTTTTCTCCAACCCACTTAGTTTCTTGAATACATAAGATATTAATTTTCCTATGAATCATAATATCAACTAATTCCATTAATTTAGCATTGAGAGTATCTATATTCCAAGATACTATCCTAATAGTAGTTTCATTAGTTTCATAGACTAACTTCTTTACCCGCATTCGCCCGTAATGTGGGAACCCTTGCTTATTTACGTCTGGGAGTCGGTGTAGCGGCCCTTGCACACTTTTCACTGTATTCAAGCTATACAGCGCGTCGCTTCCAGGGGACGCCCTAGCACTTACCCAATGATCAAAAGGATTCATGTCATGATTTTTTTTCAACAAGTTTTACCCTGACTGTCGACTAACTAACGCAACTCTCCACTTTTCGCATCCGGGCTTGGGACCGGCAACGGCAAAGTTTGGATGCTACATGCGTAAATAAATAAGAATTGAGTGGTATGCATGTAAATCTTCCTAAAAAAAATTAGCTTAATCTGAAGGTTGGAAAAATGAATGAGTAAAGGTATCAAGTTTTAACACCTGGAGTCTGTCTGATGCATCGGAGCTGCCTAAAGAATGCTGGCCTGTTGACGATTTTTTAAGTAAGATTGCATTTGCAGGACAAACCTTTTCACAGGGCCTTGAACAGTCAAGCGGGCAATTCTCTGGGTCAAATTCTGGACAAGGTAACATGATAGCCCTTAGACTGAGTATTTGCAGGTATCAACTCACTATTTATCAGAACAAAATCATTCCGAGCAACAACAAGAACATTAATTTGTCAATTGAAGTTAATGTGCATTAATTTATAAACTTTGCAAATTTACAGAAGCAAAGACAGATGAAGATAAAACAAATAATGTAAATTAGTCAGAAAATTTTTACGTTGGGATCAAAAAGATATTATATGCCAAAACGAGTGAAAGTAAAATTTCTAATCATCATATGTAAATCTAACATTGAAGCATTGTTAACAAATGACAATCACCATGTGTAAGAAAATATTCCTTTTATTACTAATAATGCTGATCTTATTTTTCCATTGTTGTTTCTTTTATTAAAAATGTGTATACTATATTACACTTCATCAAATAATGCCTTTAGTCTAAAAATTATATATTTTATATTAATAATTTATAAAGTATAATCATATGTCCATGCCATGTCTTGTTATGCTTTATAGAGCTAGTTATAGAGCTAGGCCATCGTGCCTATGTCATCATGTTTGCGCTCATATGTTTTAAGTCAATCCAACCAATAGGCCGAAAATTATTTGGATATTCAAACATTAAATGAGTCAAAATATAAATAAAACTTCATGATTCATAGAATAAGGTCAAATCGACTACATTGTTGGAAGTTTCAACTCCGAAGCACCAATCATAAAATACAACAAAACACCTTTCAAATTTCAATTCTTTGGAGTGGGAGAAACATCACCATTTGACTAGTTTAATCTATTCGTGACTAGATTTTCCTTCTTATCATTCATTAACTCATTTTAGTCCATCTTTCTTTGATTTCTTTTACTTCATATCATACTCGTGAAGCCATTATTGAACTTATGGTAAGGACCCTTTCTCTGAAAAAGATCCTCAAGCTTCATTTATGGATTGATAAATAAATATTGTTAGCTTTTGGACGACTGTGGGTTTCAATACAGATCCCCTTATGGATGAAAATTAAGTTCTAAAAAGTGATAACTTTGTTCCTAAATGTTTTAAGTATCTGATTACATCTAATCAAATGACGATTTTTTTTTTCAAAATATAATTTGTAACTTCAAGAAAACAAATCAGCCCCAAGAAACTAATATGTAAATAAATATTAAAGGGACAAGAAAATTTCACCTGCTTTACGGAAATGGAGATCTTCTTTGTCGTCATTGACGCTAATCATCACCCACGGTCTCTCAATTGAACCAATATTCATTGCTGCATTTATACCATCATTCACAGCATTCACAACCGACTCATCAGCCGCACAATCAATGCAATCAACTATAAAATCCCCACCAACAAAAATGCAATGAGTCAAAAAAGGGAATTTGGAATGAAATTGCATATGATTTAGTATTCTTCTGAAAATTTGTAATACTTTCAAAACTCAGCAAACAAGAACAATAACCTCTATATTTTGTAAACAGTGACATCAAATATTTACTTTATTCCAGGATTATCTTTACTTCGACTGTTTTTCAAAGCATCTAGTAAAATGTAATGGCATGATTCCATAACAAAACTTAGTACTAATGCAGTGTTTCATAACAAACCCCAATGTGACATAAGGTGAAGATTAGTTGTGACTGATTAAAAAACCCAAAATTTCGAAATTATAATCCATTTTCACAGAGAGTTTACAAAAAAAAAAAAAAAAAAAAAAAAAAAATAACCAAAAAAAAAAACAAACACAACATCATAAGAAATCAGATTGTCAATAATGTCCTTCCATCCCTACCTCCAGCAAGAGTGTATACAAGAGATAGATTCCTAATATCAGCAGCATCCTACATTAAGAAAGAGCATTCAAAAAATGAACAGGCAGGGGTTTTTAGGGTTTTAGACAGAAAGATGACGACGATGATGACGATAGTGAAGGAGAACACAGTTTGAACTGGAATAGAATTCACCTCGAAGCTAGCGCCGCAAATGAGCTTAACCCACTCGCCGCGGCGAAGAGAATCGATCGGGCGAGGTAGAATGACGTTACGAGGGTGGATATTGACCGTGGTATTAACGAGAGCTTTGATGGCATCGAGGCGGTGAATACGCCGGAGATTATCGCCACCCGATGGAATGGTGCGGGGAGGAGGATTGGAGGATGTCATGGCGGGAGACATGGCCGGAGAAAAATGCAAGGGACTGAGTAAATGAAACGTTATCCACTAATAACAACACGAAGAACGGATTTGAATTAAAAAAATAAATAAATTTACACACTATAACACATTGGGGTGTTTGGTTAGCTCCATTTATGAAAATTCAAATTTAAGTTCTAAATTTTGTATTCCATTCATGTTAAATTCGGGTTTAATAAATTCAGCAAAAAAAAAATAGATTTAATAAATCTGAATTTAAAAAATCTTATTAATATTAAGAGTTTGTTTGGGGCAGCTTATAAGTGCGGCGGTGTTTTTGAAAACGTTGTCTAACCGTTTGGTTTGCGCATTTTTGAAAACGCTGATTGACGCGTTTGAGTTTTTACACTAAACGCAGACCGCGTTTCAGGATAAGTTACTTATCTTGAAACGCACAAGCTGCCCCAAACAGACCCTAAATCATTCATGCAGCAAAAACCCCCCTTAAATTAAACATCCTTGCCACATTCTTCGCTGAGAGCTACAACATATTGCCGCCGCCGCCACGCCTCTGCTGAGTTTTGTTGCCTCCATTTGTACTGATGAGTTTAGCGTAGTTTTTAGCAAATATTTCTAATGTACGCAAGTCAAGTCAGCTGGAATTCAGCTCTATAAGTGGCGCATGAATTTAGCTCGATAAGCTAATAAGTCAAGCTCGAGCTAGCCCTACCTCGACTCATTAATGCATAAGCCATTTCGTTTAAAAGAAATATTAATATAAAATATGCTCAAATATATATTAAATTTGAAGAATTTATTTTTAAAAAAATATTACAAATATTTTTTAAAATAATGTTTTTTAATCTTTTATTAAGTATTTTTTTATTATTTACATTCTATTTGCCATTTTATTATAAAATTTTCTTAAATTAATATTATTTTAGCTCTTGTATTGTGCGAGGTATTTTTGTGGGCACACTATATTTTTAGACGAGGTATAATGTAATATCATTTCATACCTTTGTTGGAATTTATATGTGATATTGGTTCTTTAGTCCGTCTCTTTTTATTTTTTTTTAATGATGTAAATTTCTATGTAGATCAATAGGCATTTTTGATGTGCCAAAAAAATTCATAGTGATAGGTTAAATATTTTATGTATTATTTTTGTATAAAGATTTTGTACTCAAATAGATAAAAAAAAGTATATATAATTCATGAAAATTTTACTTGTAAAATCCAAAAAAAAAAAAACATAAAATATGACTAATAAATCTTATATTGATTTCTTTGATAATAAACAAATATTTTATAATTTAAATGCATTAATAGTATTAAAAGTTAAAGTGATTTTGAGCACATCAGATTGCTCGAATCAAAATAACCATTCTAATTGAAAGTATACAAGTTTTAAGGGCTAATGTGTCCTGTAATGTATGTGGCAGTAGAGTGATGAATTTTCGTCTTAGTATAGTGTGGGGTTTAAAATATACTCGGATAATAAGAGAAAAGTAAGTAAAAAGAGATTTTATGCGGAAAACCTTGAAAAGGAGAAAAACCACGGGGTCGGCTCAATTAAAATATTCCACTGTATAATTTGAAGTATATGAGTCCATTCTTCTCCATAATGAAGAAGGATTTTAGAATTTTAGGTGATTTTAAGTGATGCTGTCATGATTCCAAATATGGAGGGATTAAAGTCAAAAAAATATCATGGTGTATAGTTTTGATTTATTGAATCGATGATAAAGAGATTTGTCATGTGGGCTCTTGGATTTGGGCTTTTGGAGTTTAAGTAAGGTGGGCTTTAAATTTGAGCATGGTGGGCTTTTAAAATTTGATTATGAGGAATTAAATTTAGGTTTAAAATTGAGCATGATGGGCATTTTAAAATTGATTATAATGGATGGGCTTGAGTTTGAAATTGTCATGATAGGACTTGGGGCATAAGCTTGGTGAAATTTGATTTGACATATGGGTTCAATTTTGGTGGAAATTGGGGCAACTGGGTAATTTTGGAGATTTTGGTCAATTTAGGAGTATTTAGGGGTGTTTTGGTTATTTTGGGATTTTTTGGGCAAATTTTGATTTTAGGGTGGATTTGAGGTAAATTGAATGGTGTGAGCATACAACCACGAAAAGCCTCCTAAAGACACATGAGCCTTGTGAGAACTCATCTTGAAGCCTCCACGTGTTGGTCTTAGTCATCCTAGCCAAGAGTCAAAGACTTAGAATAACCCATATGAGTCTTCAAAATAGTTAATGAGTGATGTGCAATGGGCTTCAAGGGGAAGATAGGTCATGTTAATTAAGATGGATGGTTATGGGTGTGTTAGGGTATTTGGTGAATTCAAATGTGTCCAAGATCAAGCCACCCAAGGTTACCATAAGGCCAATTGATCCTATGATAACTCACCCTTGGGTCTTCACATGTTGGTCTTAGTCATCTCAAGTGACAAACGAGGGTTTGTGACCACCTATGTGGGACTCCACAAGAAGAGTCAACCATCTCAGAGGTAACTTCTCATCATTGGACAAAGGCGGAACGGTGTGTTTCTTCAATCACAGGTCCTTCTCCTTGTGAGACCCGACCAACTTCACTGAGTTTTCACCCTCGGAGCCCATGTCGCCCTCCAAAGTTGGAATGACATGAAGGGGAACATGCATCGTGTGACAACCCGTTCCCACGAATCAATATAGGCAAACCCCCACACCCTCCTCTTTCTCGATCGAAGGAGGTAGGGAAGCCTCTTCTCCAGAAACCGACTCCTGAGACCCCTGGGTGTCAGACAGGGTCTCCCGGAGCACACCTGAAGTCCCTGCATCTGCGTTAACAATTCATATATATACATACATACATATAAAATCAATAAGCACAAGAGAGGAGGAATAACAAAAGAGGCGTTCCCCTTACCTGCAATGAACTTTTCTGAAGGCTCCCTCAGCAGCACGATAGGGTTGTCCCTTTCTTGTGGACTTTTATCTTGGGTCTCTTTTTCACGACCTTTGTTGTTACTTCTCTCGTTCTCTTCTTCTCTCCTCCCAAAGATCTTGGGTCATATCCCCAGAAATCCGAGACCACATAACCTTGTCGATAATATCTCGAAGTGCACGGACAATTCACTTCCTTCGAGCGTCTCAACATAGAGATGAGTGCTCTCGGGTAACGTTTTTGGTGATGGGACTAACATGGATCCCCCAACTACCACGACATGTAGCAATCATGAATTTGGATCACCAGACTTTCACCTTATTCTCAATACTCACCACCGGAAGCTTAGGACGTGACAAAAATACCGTGTAGCAGTCCCGATCGACCTTGAGGTCGAAGAAGTATGAGAACAACTCGATCGACTAAGGGATTTTGATTCGTCGAAGGTAAATGTCGAGTGTTGTTATAATGGCAATAGTGTCTGACGTAATTTGTGCAGGAATGATGTCGTAGCTGTTGAGGATAAACCTCATCTCGTTGCAGAACGACAATCTCAGTCCATACCTAAGTTGATCAACATAAACGATCGACTATCGCCAGCGATAGTCACCTGCAGACTTTTCCCCTCTTCGTTGACCTAAGTTGGACACCCGACCCGAAGGCAAACAACCTGAATAAGGCCACCATCATTTTCTCTAAAAGGGTGGATGACACCTCAAGAGAATTCATGCCAAAGAGCACAAGGGAATACCTGGGGGCCATAGCGTGACGAGAACAAGGAGGAGGTCACATAGAAGAAGAAAGAAGGATAGCATAGGAACTTGGACGTCACTCTCTCCACCTTAAAACACAAAGGAGAAGCCAGAATGTTGCAAGGGTGATATCGTACTTTCAGCACAATGCAACACAGGAAAAAGTGTTAAATCAGATGTGCATACCAATGAACTGCTAAACACGCGAATATATGTATATGAATAAATAACAAAAAAATTACATGCATTTAATTCACAAAAAAATAGAACAAATTTATGTTTATTCTCATAGTTGTTCAATCGGAAAGGAAAAACTTAATGATATTATCAGTCATCACCTCAGCTGGGGCATACCCCAACTGAGATAACTGCTTGAACATTAACTCTTCCCGCATCATAACATTATATACTCTATTCATTTCAGTGCACATGCAAGAAACCGAAACTTAATTTCGAACGACGGTCAATTCAGCTTTCAAGGATGCCACCTCTTCTTGAAGAATAGCCTCATGAGTCTGAATTGTAGCCAAATCATCCTCCAATCGCCCTAGCTGAGTCTCACAAGGACGTTCACACCGCATGAAGCCTTACGCCCCCCCCCCCCCCCCCCCCCTGGGGAGGCAAAGTTGGAACCAAGATAGATGATCCCGAAACTAGGGCAGCCATCTTAGGGCCCACAGGTTCATCACAAATTAGCTCACTATAACACAGGATCCTCAACAGATCCGGACACAGCCGCGCACCGACCTCGGAAGCCCCTCACTCCAGGACAGGGGGGTTTCAGTACGCTCTCCATAGAAAGGCTCCGTCATGCGGTCCAATTCAGGG
>NW_018164444.1:77952161-77957149 GCF_001263595.1 Phalaenopsis equestris
CATGATGACATCCCAAAATGATCAGAACAGTATTGGCAACCCTTGATTTGATCTACCCTTGACCCAATGGTCGTCACCTTGATCATACGATCAACCCTAAACCCATGTCGCCAACCCTGGACCTATTGATCAAAATGCCACAACCCATGTTTCTCATAATGACTATTTTGGTCAATTCTGGATCTAATGGTCACCACAGTGACCATTTTGGTCAACCATGGACTCAATGAACACCCCGTGGACCATTTGGTCAACACTGACACCAAATTAGCCAAGATGGACCATTTGGTCAACCCTAGTACCAAATTGGTCAAAATGGTCCATTTGGTCAACCTTGACACCAAATTGGTTAAAATGGGCCATTTGGTCAACCATAGACCCAATTGGTCAAATTTTGGTCAAAATGGTCAATTTTGGACCCAATGGTCACCAATAAGGACCTTTTGATCAACAATAGACCCAATTGGTCAAATGTTGGTCAAATGGTCAACCCTAAACTCATCTTGACCAATCTTTGGGTTTATGATATAATTTCATTTTTTTTATTTAATTACTTAATTTTAAATGGAATTATGATTAAATTTGAACCCTTAATTATGATCAAAATTATGACATCATATATGACATCTAAACCCATGGATCACTTTCAAACTCAAATTCAATCCGCGGAGGATTGCTAATGGGTCACCAATGACTCATGAGACCCATCATGGCATACCCAAGACCCATTAAATGCACCAAAACACCATTTTTGACCTAAATCAAATATCATCATGAAGGGAGGAGGAGGTGTCATTTCCATCATAAAGCCATTGGATAACTTGTTAGCTTAGGTGGAAGCAAGGGTAATCCAGCTCACATGAGATCCTTATCCACATCACTCCCCATCTAATGGAAAGAAAGCCTTGCTCTCAAGCCATTCTCTTCATTATATATGAGCTCATAATAAGCTCACCATAGAAATGCTAAATACAATGATGCTTAGCCAAAATTTTATCTTTTTGGACTCTGTAATCTTCCCTGAGCTACCTCCATCTTTCTCCAATCAAATTCAAGCTCAACATTGGCTTCTCCATGGCTATAAATAAGTTAACTCGAGAGCTACCTAAAAAAGGAGAAGAGAAGACCATAATTATAGACCTTAAATCCTAAAAACCTTCAACACAAAAGTTATTCCACATTCCCTGAGCAACTAATCCCCCACCATTTCAACTTTTGTAATCCATTACAGAGCTCCAATTTCTTATCCAAAAAACAGGACAATTTTTTTGGTAAGCATAAAACTTTTCAAAACTTCAATTATACTATTCTGAAACCAACATTGAACCTCACGAGGAAGTTCCCAATCAAAATTGGCTCTTCCTCCAAGCCCCAATCCACTCCAAGCAGAAACTGTGACCCCATTTCTGCAAGAGTATACCCCAACTCTATTTCACTTCAAATCAGACCAAGCATGAGCTTTGTAAGGACCAAGCAAAAGTTTCCATCAAACCCAATTGAGGCGACACCTCTTGGGACCAGGTACGTGCCACAAACTATAATTTTATGCTTGGATTTGGACCATTGTGAAAGAAATGATTAAATCAACCCTAACTCGCCGTATAGATGTGTTCTCCTAAACACAATGAAGCTTTAGGAACAAAAATCATGTGGTTTGGTTCAAAATTAAGTGAGATATTGCACTTTAAACATGAATGGTTCGTCCCACGGGGATGCTGAACTGATATTGTCCATTTCTGTGTATCGAAAATGGATGGTTGGGATTAAGTTGGATCGCAAAAACGTCCAATTGAAAGACTTAACCCGCGCACAAAACAAGTCACCACGCGTAAAGCCCAATGAATCGGAGCGCGCCGAGTGGAATTCAACACGTCTGAGGATCCAGTTAGTCGTTGTGTCGGATAAAAGATAATTAGGATTTTTTGAATTAATTAATTCTAAAAAATTCCTAAAATCTTCAAAAATGCATATCTTAACATAGAAAAAAATCCAAAAAATAATGAAATTTTCAAGGATTAATATTTATGTCCTTGGGAACATTTCCTGATTTTTCCAAGGCTAGGAAAAATCTTTAGAGTCAAATTTACCAATTTTCACCAAATTTTTTAATTATTTCCAAAAATATTAAAAAAAAAATAGAAAATTGAAAGTTAAATTTGAAATTATTATAAAAAAATAGAAAATTGAAAGTTAAATTTGAAACTGGCAAGAAGATTTAGGGTGATAAAGTCAAACCCTAAAATGACAATTTTTAGCCTTTGTAATATTTTACGACATTTTTGCCTTTCACGGTTAAAATTGTAAATTTTAAATTTACATTTAAAATCTCAAAATTCCTTAGGCTTGGACCTTGGCCTTGAATGACCAGTAGGATTGAAATAATCCTATTCCTTAGGTTTGACTTCCAAATTAGACCTAGGGTGGACCTAAACCCTAACCGACTTTGGGTTTAGTCACCCCTCTAAACCCCTGGGTCCAAACCAAATGGACCCAAATCAAAATTTCAATCCCTGGGTTTAACTCAATTGAGCCTACAGCATACTCTAAACCCTACTTAGGTCTAACCCAAATTCAACCTAATTAATCTAATTAAACCTTTCTTACATTAGATTTAATTAATCATAAACCCTAATTAGGTCTAAACCTAATTAGACCTAATTAAACTAATAAAAATTCACTTACATTAGGTTTCGTTAATCCTAAACTCTAATTAAGTTTGGCCCAAATTAGACCTAATTAATCTAATTAAACCTTACTTACACTAGGTTTAATTAATCATAAGCTTTAATTAGGTCTAACCCAAATTAGACCTAATTAATCTATTTAAACCTTACTTACATTAGGTTTAATTAACCCTAAGCTATAATTAAGCCTAACCTAAATTAGACGTAATTAATATAATTAAACCTTATTTACATTAGGTTTAATTAACCTTAAACCATAATTAGGTATAACTCTAATTAGACCTAATTAATTTAATTAAACCTTACACATATTAGGTTTAATTAACCTTCAACCCTAATTAGGTCTAATCTTAATTAGACTTTAATCCTTAAGCCTTAACTACATAAGGCTTGAGCTAAACTAAACCCTAATTAAGTCTAATTCTAATCAGACTTAATTAATACTTAAAGTTTTACTCACATTAGGCTTAAAAACCATAAATCCTATTTAACTTTAATCTAAATTAGAAATAAAACATCCATTAAGCCTTACTCAAATTAGGCTTAGTCCCTCAATCTAAACCTTAGGTTCAACCTACATTGAACCTATGTCAGCTCAAAATGTAGGTTCAACTCAAATTGAACCTAAGTCAACTTAACCCTTAGGTTCAACCCAAATTGAACTTAAGTCAGCCTAAACTTTAGGTTCAACCTACATTGAACTTAAATCAACCTAAATCTTATGTTCAACCTGCATTGAACCTAAGTTAGCTCAAACCATACGTTTAAATAAATGTAGCCTAAGTCAACCTTAATCCTTAGGGTCAACATACATTGAACCTAATTCAACCTAAAACCTTAGGTCCAACACACATTAAAATTAAGTTCACCTAAACCTTAGATTCAACCTGAATTGAATCTAAACCACATTAAACCTTAGGCCCTACCTAAATTGGACCTAAATCATCCAATACCTTAGATCCTACCTAAATTGGATCTAAACCATTCCATATCTTAGTTCCTTCCTAAATTGGAACTAAATCATCTCAAATTTTAGGTTCAATCCTAAATTGAACCTAAGAAAGTCTAAACCTCAAATGAACCTAAATTATCTTAAACTTTAGGTTCAACCCAAATTGGGCCTAAACCAATTTAAACTTTAAATTGAAGGTCCTACCTAAATTGGACCTAAACTACATCAAGTCTTAGGTTCTACTTACATTGAACCTAAATCTTAAGTCTAATTTATTAGACATTAATCAACTTTCCTTAGGTTTAACCTAAATCGGACCTAAACTACCTCAAACTTTAGGTTCTACCCAAATTGAACCTAACTAATATCAAACTTTAAGTCCTAACTAAATTGGACTTAAATCATCTCAACCTTAGATTCTATCTAAATTGAATCTAAGTAGTATTGAACCTTAGGTTCTACCCGCATTGAACCTAAATCTTAATTCTAATTTATTAGAATTTAATCAAGTCTCCTTAGGTTTAACCAACATCATTCTTAAAATAAATGGAATAATGACCTGGAAATGATGATTCAATTTCACATATAAATCCAACCGACAGAAATAAAATGAAATTCATGACAAATGACAAATCGCATAAAATTCATTTTTAAAAGAGATTAACACTTAAACTTAAACTTAAAAATGCAACTAGGCTTGAGACGATATTTTGGAGGGGGTAACCCATGATTGCTAACAGGTCTTCAGCCTAATTTTTGATACTCGACATCTTGGACCAAATCCTGGAATCCCCTAATTTCTTAGTTACAAGAGTTGGATGCACAAACCTACAGTATTTCCCCATCATATGTTTAGCCTAAAGACTATCTTGGGCCCAGAATTTGATCCATAACTTGTAAATTTAATGAAGCTTAAATGTTGAAAATCCTTGAAACCCAAACCTCCAGCCTGAAGAGGTTTGCAAACTTTCTGCCAAGGTAGCCAGTGGAACAGTTTCTTCTGCCCAACCCACAGGAATTTGTTAAAAAATCTGCTAAGGAGCACTTGTGTACCTTTCTGCATAGTAAACATATGAAGGACATATGCAGTCATAGTTGTCAAAATGCTTTTCAGTAGAGTAATTCTCCCCCCATTTGACAAGAAAGAGTTTGTCCAACAATTAAGCTGGGTATTGATCTGATCAATAACATCATGGAATTGAGTTTGTTTGGATCTGCCTTTGATAATTGAACTCAAAGATACTTAATAGGAAGAGAAGCAATATTGAATCCAGTGTAATTAGAAATCCAATGTTTGATCTAAGAAGTTGTGTTAGCACTAATATAAACTTGACATTTCTGCTGGTTTAGAT
>NW_018164444.1:77959201-77964906 GCF_001263595.1 Phalaenopsis equestris
AGCCACTCCTCTTATATTCCAACATAAAAAATTGATCATTGAGAAACGGTTCTCCCTTTCCCTCTAGTTCTAGGATGGGTTTGGAATTATGGAAGGCCCATCCAAGGGTTGTTTTAGTTCCAACCTCCCCTTCTTCTTCCTATGTTTCTATCTTGAATTTGTCATTCATCAGTTAACACATCAGTAAAACTGTTAAGTGTAGGGTCATCAATATTTTGTGGATTAATATCTAAGAGTATTTCTTCTTGAATATTATCCTCCAACTTTTTCTTTTCAATAGTAGAACAGTTAATAGTGTTCTCCATCTTAGCAGCAACTGTAGTGGTATTTAAATTAGATTTATGGTGAGTAGCATTAACATCTATTTCTAAAGCTTTCTCATCTGAAATGTTCCCCCCCCTGTTCAGCTACCTCTAAATAATTAGTTGCAACAACCTTCCCCTTACTACTTTAAGAATTATTCTTTTTTGAAGGTGGATGAAGTCTATAACACTTCTTCAAATTATGTCCAGACATTCTACAATGAGGAAAATAAATAGGTCTTTGTTCCACAACAATTCTCTGTCAGAAACCTTCCTCTTCAGATCCAATCCAGACCCTCTCAACATCTGAAAGTGTTATATCTCTTTCTACTAGAACTCTAGCCCCTACAGGTCTAGCCATATTATAAGTTGGAGCATATACTTTCAAAGGATACCACGAGCTCTGTTGATGTTAAAAAGAACATTTTGATAATAGTACTGAATTAGAAGATTAGGTAATTTAAACCATATAGGGATTATTGGGGACTCTTTATTAGGATCAAACCCAGGAGTCCACTTCACCAATTTCATAGGGGTTCCATTATTCAGCAAAGATTGTTTAGCAAACACTCTTGCATAATCCTCATCAGTGAATAGTTTAATTAACAAATGCCTGCCATCCAGTAAGCCCAATTTCCAGGAACCATTGAGCTTAGCTCTTCAAAATATTTCCTTACATAGTCCATCTTAGGATGTTCATACTGAAATTTTCCTATTATAGTGTATTTAATAGAGTCATTAAGGGATTTAATTTCCTTTATAGAAAACAAGATGGCTGGCTCTCCATCCTTCAGCCCTAAATGATTAATATAAGGACAAACCCCCTTTCCTGCAGTAGCATCATGAAGGGCCTGTGGAAACAACAAGTGCTCAAAGGACTTAGGTAAATCAATCCCACTGCCAACTACATCATCAAATGTAGCCTTAGTCCATTGGGCATTGGTTTCAACATCAATAGGAAAGCAAGTACCACTAACAAACCAACTAGAGAGAATCAAAGAACCAGCAAGAGAAACCAAACTAACAGTCCACCTAGCTTAGCAGACAATGGAACAGTAACCAAAATTTAAAAAGTTGTTGCCTTGGAAAGCCCCAAGTAAAGAAAAACTCTAAGACTTCAAGCCAAGACAGAAGGTCTTCTTGAGGTTGAAACTCCAAGCTCTACCACCTTGCTCCACAGCACCGCCAGGAAGGAGCCATCAGTGCCCAAACCCTAGCAAAGCAAAACCTGAACTAGCCGCCATGCATACATATAGTGCACTCCGCCATATTGTAAAACTATGTATGTAGCAAAATAAGTCACGTACGAGGCAAATCCTTCTAAAAATCCATCCTAGGTGACACCCTTTAGATCCCTTGGATCATTAAGATGGGGCCAGTGCATCGACCTCGTCAAAGTCATACATACCTAGAGACTCATCCTGTGCTCAGCTGTTGGGTCGGGTCGATGTGTTAGGCTAGGGTTTAGGGTGCTAGGTAAGATTTTTGGATGCCTCTGGCTATTATTTTTTTTGTGCTAGCCATGTGTCACCTTTTCAGCTTTTTTTGGTGTGCTGGTATGCTTGATGTGCTTGATAGTATAATAAGGCATTCTTTTGTAGAGAGTCATGCCTAATTATATGCACACGCATAAATACCACTATGAGGGAGCAAGTAATAATTTCTAACCTCTTTGCTTGCAGTTGTTATTTAGCTCCCCCACATATAAGGTCATATCAAGTCCTTTTTCTCTTTTCAATGTATTTGATAGAGTCTTTAAGTTGCGTATGTATCAGAATAAGGTATGGGCACGAGTTTTGAGATGGATAATGCATCAAACTACGTGACGAGGACTAAAAGCGGCAACTAATGTCCCATACCTTAAGTCTGGATTCTACATTTTCGTATAGATTTAGGACAGGGCATGTATATATAGAGTTTGGCCACTTTTACTACTTTCTTGGAATATGTTGCTGACCCAGTGGCCTTTAGCCTCTTTTATATATTATTTTTGGAGTGCTTTTTTTTCTATATGTCTATGTGTTCTTGGACTGGTTCTTTGCATTTGAGATATCATGAAAATCATAATCTAAGATCACTAAGGACTCAAAAATTATCATTCTTTTTATTTTAAAAATCCTAAAAAAAATAAATTAAATCAAAATTTAGGATTAAAAGATTCAGGATTTTTCAAAACCTATCTTTTATTTCCTACATGGCATTCAGGTTGGTTTTAAAATGGGTTGCTTGCATAAATATATCCCCGGTCATATTTAATAAGGACCTCTATGCTTAGGACTGTGGTAGATAACTACAACATATTTGCATGTCTCAAGGAGAGGCCCTCAGGCTTCTCCAATCTGATTAGCCCAACATAGGTTTTACTTAGGAGGTTGTCTAATGTGCCTAGGGTGTTATAAGGCTCCCTGAATCATATGAGGTGTAAGTCCTTTTTGTTTGGAGTTTTTTTAGCTTTGTAATTGAACCTCCACTTCTCTCCTTTCCCGAGACATCCTCGTCACTTTGGTAGGTATAAGTCCCACCTCTTAGAGCTCCAGTAATAGTTATAGGATATAGTTTCGTTCCTTATACCTTAGGGCTATCAAAGTCCCCGTTGATGATTTGATTCATGGATTACTGATTGGGGATCTTTGATCATGTTGGGCCAACTACCTTCACGATCAGGTAGACTTAGGGTTCTAGTGGCTAGGATGACAAGTCTGTGGTACCCTGACCTGATCACATCTAACTTTTTAGGACTACTGTTCCTTACCTTTGACTACCTCTGTTGAGCCCTATCAACTCCTTTGGCTTCATTGATATCATTTTGATAGCCGAAAGCTAACAAGTTGCCACCCATTTGGGATACGATGATTTGTCTTTTGCCCTTATGATGCAAAAGTGGTTTGATACATAGGGATATCCCCGCCAAAATGTCATGGTTATTTTGTAGGCTTCCTATGCTAAGGAGTCACTACTCATTTGAGATGTGAGAGACTCACTCTTTGGCCGATGACTTAGCATGAGCTCGAAGCATCAAAACTTTCCCATACAAAATATCCACCCTTTGTGGACCTATTTCCCCCATAATCATGATAAAAAAAAGTGAAACTCTTTTTATCAAGAGTATTTCTTGGTATTCCCTAGGATGTATCTAACTAAGTGGGATACATCCCCTTATGAGTGCTCTTGATCACATAACACAAATTTTCTTTTTTCTTCTCTAATTATGGGTGGATTATGTAGGGATTATCTTCATGGTTATCGTGTTTCAAACTATTTTTTTCTGATCTTGTTTGGACAAATACTCTCAAACCCATCACGCCAATATTAACCATGCATAAGCCTTCTGTCTCTTTTCTTTTAATTATTTGTTTATTGTATTTCCTTTTTCTATTTGATTCCTCTCCTATTCCAATCATTTATATAATTCAGGATGGAGACTTATTTTAATAAAGAAATAACAAACAACACATAAATAGGCAAGATGACAACTCCGAGGTCTAAGAAGAACCAAAGAAAAAAATTGCAGAATGAGCTAGTTATAAAGCTTTTCCCATTCTTCTATATGAATTATTCCAACCCCTCCAAGGAAGGTTGGAAGTTCTAAGACTATGGGAAATTGGGATTCTGACCCACTAGAATTTAGGTATAGGGTTTGTAATGAAAATTCACTCAGCTTCGCAAAGTATTTGGCCACACATGTGCTTCCTAACCTAAAGCTTCCTCTAAAAAGTAAATGGCCGATCAATAGACATATATCCATGTCGACTATTGTCAGCCAGCCAACTTGCCTAGCATGGGAAACCAAACCCAAAAACATCTAATAAGATCTATCTAGCTAAAAAAGAAAAAAAACAAAGGGGTTTTAGAGAATCTCGTCAAAATGAAGATTGAGAATACATTTTGTTTAGTGGAATGAAGCTCTTCTAGCAGTAGGAGAGAAGCTCACGCATGTCATATCCCAAAGAGTGAGGAAGCACTCCTTGTCAGAGGGATCGCCAGAAAATTTCATCGGAGTAGTCCTTCTTCAACATAAGATGATGCTCTCCTTGTGGGAGAAACCTCAAGCTCACCGAAATCTTATTTCCCCTAAGTTAGGATGAACCTCTCCTAGATGTGCTCTCTAGATAATTCATTAGAGGGAGAGAAGTTGCTAGAGAAGAAGAAGAATGATGATGTAGAAGAATAAGTTGGAAATTAGCTTAACTCCCTTAAGCTTCTCCTTAAGGAAAATGAAGAGTCCTCCTTTTTCCCTTCTCCAAGCTCTATACTCCATGAAGATAAAGCTTCTTTGAGGAAGAAGATGGTGTTCTCCCTCTAGAACTCTCAAGCTCTTCAAATGCTCTCCAAGAAAGTCTCCCTCAGCTCAAAACTGAAATGAATTTGATTGAGGATGAAATGAGGAATTCTCTAGGTTAAAATTATCTCACCCACCCAATCCCCAACTTACCCACTTATTTTTGCCAAAAATGGCCAATGAAGGGTACTTAGGAGTATCTAAATGAGGCTAATACCACATATTTAACACACCCTTGCATATCTCTACAGTCCCATGAAGATATTTGAGATTTTGGCTCTTGGTAGCTTGCGTTTCTAGGGCCACTTGGGCCAAATTTTAAACTTGGGCAAGTTAAATTGGTCACGTCAGGCTTGGGCATTGTCATGCTGCTTTGATTGTGGGGTTGGCGTGGTCACACCAGCTCCCTAACATAATTATGTCAGGCTCATTGTCTTATGGCGTGGTCACGAAGCTTTCATGCGTGACTACACTGAAGGCATCCTTCGTGCAACTGTTGGGAGGTTTGGCATGGTCATGTCATCCCACAACATAATTTTGTTGTGGGCTCTGTCATATGACAAAGTCATGTCCCCATCAAACTTGGCCACACTAAAGTTAGATAATTTATGTCTATTTTTTGTGATATTGCACTTTAAATAAGGGTATTAATGTGTTTTTATTGTAGGTATTTTATTTATGGGCATTTGGATAAAAATGGCAAAAAGAACAAAGTTTGGAGCAAAAAAAGCCAATTTTGGGATTTGGCGCATGATGCGTCAAAATCCAGAGCGTTGGCGCATGATGCACTAGAGTAGTGCATGATGCACTATACGTGACTTTTTCAAATTAAGGTGGTTCAAAATGAATTTTGCGTGAATTTTCAAAGGGACACTTGTTCTAAAAACCCCCTGGAGTTCTTCATTGCATTTAGACACTTTAGAAAGTTCTTTTATGAAGGGATATGTCTCTTAAATCAATGGACATGTCTTTTGAATTCAAAAGACTTGACTTTTAGATAGAGTTTTGGAAGGAATTTTGAATTCTTTTTGGACGGAGGCAACCTTTTATAAAAGAGAGGGAAGTCTAGAGCTTGAAGAGGAGTTTTGGGTGGTGTGTGTGTGAGAGAGAGAGAGAGAGAGTGG
>NW_018164444.1:77966740-77968361 GCF_001263595.1 Phalaenopsis equestris
TCAGTTTGAAGGGGAATCAATTTATGAAGCCTGGAAAGATTTAAAGATCTCCTTAGGAAGTGTCCACACTATGCATTGCTAGATTAGTTAATAATTCAAACTTTTTACAATAGATTAGTTGGGTCTCTTAGATCAATAATTGACGCTGCTGCTGGTGGATCATCAATGTCAAAACCATTCGATGAAGCATATTCATTAATTGAAGAGATGGCTACTAATAATTTTCAATGGCCCTCAGAAAGGGTAAATCTAAAAAGAGTAGCCAGTATTCATGATTATAATGCAATATCTATATCAGTTGCTCAAATAATTGTTATATTAAAGGAAATAGATATGGAATGAATTACTCTCAAACAACACCTGTGCTTGAGGAGAACTCCTTGAGACAAATGATAAAATTTTAATCTTCTTATGAGACTTTCAAATGCAATAAACAATCATTTTAATAATCCTTATGTCAATTATTATAATCCTGGATGGAAGAATCATCCAAACTTTAGTTGGAGTAATAATAACTCGAATACTTAAATAACACGAATACTTAAAATCCTCAATGGGGAAACAATACCGTGAACCCAGTGGGAAGCTCCAACAATCAAGGAAATAAAGCCTATAAACCTTATTACCCCCCAAGATTTAATAATTTGCAAAATAAGGAGAAAAAATTATCAATTGAAGAATTGATATTGCAAATGGGAAGTCAATTACAGAGTCAAGGAGCTGCAATTAGAAACATGGAAAATCAATTGGGATGTATTGCTACTGCACTTAGCAATAGACCTCCATGAACATTGCCTAGTAATGTTGAAGTAAATCCGAAAGATAAGAACAAGGAATAAATTAAAGCTATTCAGCTGAAAAGTGAAAAAGAATTAGAAGAAAGAGTTCAATGAGAAGTTGAAATTGAAAAAGATAGGGTGCAAAATGAAAATTCTGGTGAAGATTTTCATCATGAGTCAGAAATTCCTATTAAACAAATGAAAATCACTGTAGAAAGACCACCACCTCCAATTCCTCAAAGATTGAAGCAGAAGTATAAAGATAATCAATTTTTGAAATTTTTGAAAATTTTGAAGAAATTAACATAAACATTCCATTTATTGAAGCTTTAGAACAAATGCCAAGCTATGTGAAGTTCATGAATGATATACCTAATAAGAAAAGGAAGTTTGTAGATAATTAGACAGTTGCACTCAGTGAAGAGTGTAGCTGTTGACCTCCCTTTTGGTTGAGGTCTAGAAACTTCTTTAGTATCCTAGGTCTAGCCATAAGACTTTTCTATTGACTAGTCTTAAAAAACTAGAAAAGGTACCCTCACCATTAGAAACCCAAAACTCTTCTCTTTACTCAATTTGAAGTTCCACATATTGGTCCTAACCTTTAGAATTTAGTAGGTAAGATCATTATGAGGGAACTCAAGGAGAGTTCCTATAGGGTTACTTGGCCTTAGGATTGACCCTGGATGTTGGTTTGGAGCTAAGATATACAATACCATACCCTCACAATACCCTGGCTAAGACCAATACATAAGAACCCAAAATGGGGATTTCATTGATCCATGGTTCATTTAGAATGGATATCTATCCAATTCTATTTGAAATGTTCATCTTGGGTCTTTTGC
>NW_018164444.1:77983428-77985882 GCF_001263595.1 Phalaenopsis equestris
TAAGAGACGGCAGGAGAGGCACAAGTCGCTGACGAACCAGAGGCAACTACAAGCTCACCCATCACCCGTGCTTCCCAAGGTTGAGCTTCAAAGGCAGGCCCCTAACCCTGCTCCCCCCCTCAACTTTGAGGAAGTTGGTGAAAGAGCGATTTGACTTGTCTGCACACCTTCCACACAGTTCCTACCATGTACGCAACATTTCTTTACTGGAAAGTAGCTCCTTGCCGTCAAAGAACCCTCCATAGAGCGACCATTATTCGAGTCGGAAGACCCGACTTCCACCACAGCGTAAGGGCCACTCGACTCCAGCAAAGCGTGCTTCCCTGTCCGTTCAATTTTCGGGCCAGATCTCGCCCTCTTCTTCATGGCAAAAGATGCTAAAGTATAGGCCTCCTCGCTGACAGACTTTGGAAATCCTTCACCCACTATGTTTGACACAACCAAAGATATCAAAGATGAATCAGAAAGAACGGTCAACAGATAAGTACCTACACCATACATATATAAAAGTCACGACACACAAATCAATAAATACTTAATTATCATATATTAAATAGCCATGAATACCATGAACCCGTTTCAAAATTTTGATTCAATTGACCTTATTGCAATTGTTGCTGTCAAGAAGTAAGAGAATCGAAGCACTTTAAATTATACATCAAAGACGTGTAGAAACGAATCACAATGACATTCCATCAATGATAAAAGAGATGATGTCACATGCTCGAGGCAACTAACCTCCCACACAATAGGAACAGTCCTCAAATGAACGGGAGAAAAATCATCTCTAGACGATTCAGTTAATCGCGTCCTGGAGAATAATCCTATCGCCACCCAGATATGTCAGAAAAGAAAAGTGGACACCTACGATTTCAGGGCATATAACGAAGGCCTTCAGTACACAGTTGCCTAAACTTGCAGCCGCCCCGCCTTGCAACGCCTAGATTCACAGCCGCCCAGCTATACATTTGGGACCCACTGATTAAATCTACACACAAACCTGAAGAACCCCCACCCCTACGTATTGGAGGGGTACAACGTGTAATTTGTATTAATCTATTCCTATATACAGGAGATCCTTTCAATTATTAGAGCCAACATAATCTTACCATTTGATATTGTGTTATTGCTCTCCCCAACTCTCTTTTTCGTTCACATCTCGCGATGCTCTATTCTTCGTGCATATCTTCCAGAAAATTTTAGGCTCAACAATACACTATTAATTTGTAGACTAGTATGAAAAAATTTCTTTTAAACATACCTTGATGGACAATAAACAACATTCATCATACACCAACCAAAGCTTAAAAAAAAGGAAAAGAATAAAAATAATTCACTTCTTATTAAATTCAAACTTACATGGACCAAAAACTTCCCACAAAATCAAACCAACATAATCTCACTCCAACTCAGCTGATCACCACCGTCCGTTACAACACAATCAATCATATATCACAGCCCTATCCATCACACACATGTATATAAATATATAATTAAAAAAATTCATATAACACTTTTCTTTAAATTAAACCATCAATAATAACGACAAGAACCAGCCATGATTTCCACAACATCCATAAATGAAGATTGAAGCTGGATATAAAAGAAACCTTAGGGCCTTCTCATACCGGCAATGGCAAGGCAATTGTCGACCATATACTTGAGCACCCTAGTCCGATCCGCCAACGGCGATTTGATGAAGAACTCGCTGAATCCATCCTCGCAGGTCCCCAGGTTCGAGATGGCAGAGCTCATCATGGCGTCTCGGGTACCGGCATCGCCGGATCTGATGGCCCTGCCGGCGGCCGCGGGTAAAAATCGGCACAATCGCGGAGGAGCTCTCGCGTTCTGGCATTGTAACGAGAATGCTTGGCGAGCTTGAGGGCGAAAGACTTACCCTCACGAGCCTTGACGTCAGCGGCACGCATCAAGACCGCGAGGACGGTGTTGACGTTGAGTCTTCTGAGTCGGGGAGCTGTTTCCTTGATCGATCGGACGCAGAGGTTGAAGTAGGAGGTGCGGCTGCAGAAGAATTTGAGGGAGGTTTCGAAGTTGGCGGAGGTGGTGGGAGGGTGGAGGAGCGAGAGGATGAGGATGAGGGAGACGACGAAGATGGGTCTCATGTTTGAGGTTTAGGGTTAGAGGGTTGGGAGGGAGGGAGGGAGGAGCAGATAGGGATATGGGGGGTTATATGGGATTGAGGGAGAGCGAATTTGGGGGAATTGGTTGGATTTGCGGAGAAATAGAATTGGGTGTGCAGATGCAATTTCGGAAAAGTGCTTGTGGTTTTAGAAATAATATTACATCCTAACTAGGTATTATTATTTTGTCCTGAAAATATTCCTGATGTTATACTAACACAATAACATATGAATAACACGGGAGGAATGCTGCCCCGTGTTACCGCGACGTTTTTTCTGTCGGGAATATTCCTCCGTGATATTTTGGTGTTAT
>NW_018164444.1:77985916-77991209 GCF_001263595.1 Phalaenopsis equestris
GTGTTATAATAACAAAATAACACATCAATAACACATGAATAACACATGAATAATACGGGGGGGAATATTCCCCGTTGCCGTACCGTTTTTTTTCTTCCTATCGCGTAGGGTGTCGTGACGTGATTTCATCGTAGAGCTGATGTAATATTTTTTCGTGATTTTGTGAGTTTTGGTATTTATTTGTTTGATCCTAATTTTGTTCTCTCGAGGCTTTGAAATTAGTTTGTGTTTGGTTACATTTGTTACCCCTTTTTTTTTAATGTAGTGGATTTTCAGTCAATTAAATATACAACAACAATAATAAGTTCTTATTTTATAAAGCGTGGGTTTGTTTCGGCTCTGCTGTGTCTGTGAAAAAAATTGTTATTGAAAAACTATTGTTCAGAAGCAATTAGTCTTTTCGAAAAACACAATTTTGAAAGTATCGTGTCTTCCATAAAATAAAATCCTAATTTTAATTATGGTGTCATTTAAATATAAGTTACAATGTTTAAGTCATAAAATATATGGTAGCCTTTTGGCTGGTTGGAAGCATAGGCTTGCAATCAAGATTTTATACAATTGTTTGCGTTCGTTTGATTAGATTCGTTCAATTGTCCAAAAAGAATTCACGCGTGCATAAATAAGAGAGACTGTAAATTGCATATTACTTGTTGTTCTATAATTTGTGATGAATTATTTCGAACAAATTAATATTTTTCTATATTATTGTATGTTTTTGTTCGTTTTTCTCTTTTTTATTTTAATTTTTATTTTAAAAAGGTATCGACAATCTGTCGATCGTTGTATACTTTCCTTTTCAAAATAAATCTCTTTTTTAAGTCATGTGAATGACAAGGAGAAGGGAGGAACCGAAAAGGAGGGACATACGACAAAGCGACAAACAAGAGAAAACACAAAACATGGAGAGTCTGCGTGCGGTACACCTCGCAATGATAGATTAAGAGTGTCCGTCCAAACAAAATCGGGTGAAAACACCTTAAACTAATATCCGCGAACGAATGCCTACATATAATACCCAAAACCAGAGAGTCAGGTGTAGATGTCTGCTCTGGGGTCAAGAGCACTTCCAATGGGACATATCCCACTTAGTTAATTACATCTTGGGGGTACCTAAAAGTACTCTCGAAAAAAGGAATTTCGCTTGGATTATCATGAACCTGGGGAAATAAGTACTCAAAGGAATGTTATTCGGTGCGTGAACAATCCCGATGCTTTAAAGCTCGGGCTAAGCCAATGGGCAGAGAGTGAGTCTCTCACATCCCAAATGGGTAGCGGCTAATCGACACACGGGACCCACGAAGTAACCTAAATCATCTCGATGGGGATATCCCAACAAGTCAAAGCACGTCCGGGTCATAAGGGCAAAGGACAAATTGTCGTATCTCAAATGGGTGGCAGCTCATCGACATTAGGCCGTAAATGTGATATCAACAAAGTCGATGAACGACAAGGCTCAAAGAGGCTCAATAAAAAAAAGGTAGAGTGATCCTAAAAAGGTAGAGGTAACTGGGTCGGGGTACCATGGACCCGTCATACACAACTACTAGGATCCTATCCTAAGTTTACCTAGTCGGGAAGGTAGTCGACCCAACACGTCCAGAAATCTCCGGTCAGTAATCTGTGAATTGCGTCGTCCACAATGGATCTCGGTATCCCTCAGGCCAAAGGAAGGAACTTTATCCTATAACTGTAAGCTGGAGCTCCAAGAGGTGAGACTTATTCATGCCGAAGTGGCAATGATGCCTCAGAAAAGAAGAAAGTGTGTGGGTTCAGTAACAAAACTGGAAACGCTCCAAACAGAAAGACTTCCGTCTGGGTCGGGAAGTCTTCTAATACCCTAGGCGCACTAGACAACCACTTATATAAATGTATGTTGGGTCAATCAGGCTGGAGAAGACAGACACTCTTCTTTGAGACATCTATAACGGTACTTAAGTATTGTGGAAGAAATGTATGTTGGGTCAGTCAGGCTGGAGAAGACAGACACTCTTCTTCGAGACATGCAAGTATGAATGCAGTTATCTATAACGGTACTTAAGTATTGTGGAAGCCCTATTAATATGTGCAGGAAAGTAAATATGAAATTTTTAAATCATGAATATTTTAATCCTAAATTTTAATTATCTTGAATATTTTATTTAGGATTTTATAGAAAATTATGAATTTAAGTCCTAAAGAACCTATGGTACATCGTGAAATCTCAGATAAACCCCAGAAAGAAACAAAGAAGACACATTCAAATGCGCAGACATACAATATGATGCAAAAAACAAAACAAGCCAAGTCAAACTAATAAACAGGTCGGTGCCCCTAGGTCGGCAACATATCCCAGAAAAGAAAAAGGCGGTCGAATTTCGCATATACATGCCCGGTCCTAATTTTATACATCAATATAAAATGCATAATTAAGATACATGGCAAGAGCATCTGCTCACGTGGTTCCCGTGCCAAACACCTCGGAACTCGTGCCTGTATCTTATTTCTGTTATAGGACTCCCCTAAACTTCTAAAAAGTACATAGGAAATGAAAAAAAAAGACTCAATTCTGCATGAAAACAAGTGTCAGCGGGAAAGTTCACATGCAAATAATGTACAATGAGTCATGCCTTAAAAGTGGGGGGGGGACTAAATAGCACTTGCAAGCAGATTGTTAGAAATCATTACTTGCTCCCCCATAGCGATATATGTGTGTGTGCATAATAGACATGGCTCCCTGCAGAAAAACACTCTAACACACTACCGCACTACCACACATATGTAGCATGCAGTCACACCACAAACACAATGCAAAAAAAAGATTTTTGGCTATGACAATCAATCCGGTAGAGAACAATTGCTAGACATCAAAAAAACTACTTAGCACCCTAAATCCTAGTCTAGCACACAATCTAGCGAAAAGTGCACCAACCTAGTACCTAAGTGTGGGGTAAGTTTTGGTATAATAAGACTTTGACGGGGTCGCTATACAAGCCCCCTTCCTAAAGATCTGAAGGATCTAAAGGGTGTCACGAAGAGTGGTGACACGAGTTAGATCTATTAGATCTTTAGCACAATCATAATCATGTCAATGTCGATGACTTAACTCGCATTGCTCATCGGGATCAACCTAGCAAGCAATGCTCGTCAAGGCATCGCGACCGACACAGGGTCACTCACCTAACGAGTCTGGCTCGCTATCAATGCAAACATGCAAATGCAATTGCAAACAATCATGTGACAGAAGTGATGAGTGTACCGTGGGCAGTGACTCCGCAAAAAGATGAGCATATCGTAGAGACAGCGACTCGAGGAAGGTGTGTCGAGGCACCAGTGAACGAAATGGATGAGCGTGTCGTGGCGGCAGTGGCCCGAAGGTGTGCCGAAGCGGCAGTGACCAAAAGAGATGGGCGTGTCATGGCGGCAGCAGCCCGAAGAAAGTGTGTCAAAGAGGCAGTGACTGGAATGGATGGGCGTGTCGTGGCGACAGCGACTCAAAGGTGTGTAGAGGAAATATTGACCAAAAGTGATGGGTTTGCCATGACAGCAGCGGCATGGCAGCGGCCCAAGGAAGGTGTGACGTGGCAGTGACCAAAAGGGATGGATGTGTCGTACCAGCAGTGACCCAAAGAAGTGCAACACAAGCAAATGATAATATGATCATGCAAGCTAACACATACAATATGCAACATGAAAAAAGACAAACATGTGATATAATGCAAAATCAAACAAAAATGCAAGTGATCGGTCGATCAGACCGTGGTGGTCGGTCGAACCAAAGTGAGACGCTTATCGAGCCTGGGCGGACGATCAGAGAGAAGTGAAATGCTCGTCGGGCCGGAGACGGCCTGTTGGAGCGAAGTACGATGCTCACCGGACTGGGGCGGACGGTAAGAGCGAAGTGAGATGCTCATCTGGCCGGGGCGACCGATCGAAGCAAAGTGAAATGCTCGTCGGGTTGGGGCGACTGATCGGAGCAAAGTGAAATGCTTGCCGGACCGGGCGGTCGGTTGGAGCAAAGTGAAATGCAACATGCACCAAGCAAAAATTCAATATGCAGCAAACCAAAATGTAGATAGCAAACCGGGCTCGTGCTAACAACCTCTTGCTCTGGTGAAGAAATGTGGGAGTTTTTCCTCGGATCTCCAAGGGGGAAACTCTTCAAAGTGTCACGAAATGGGCTAGCTGCAAAGCTTTTCCCATTTCGTGGACTCCGGACTTTGCAAAACGAGTCAGCTTTAAAGCTTATCTAGTTTTGTCAAGTCCAACCTCCCAGTTTTTTCAAGTAAAGCTGGGAAACCCAAAGTAAGGGGAGTGATGGACTCCGACCCATCAGGACTTGTGTTAAGGCTCACAACAAATGAGAGACACTCGGCTCTACGAAGGGTGTTGGCTACACAAATCCTAACCTAAAGGCTAGCTCTAGGAAATCCAAAGATCCATCACGCAGGCACGTCATCGCGCCGACCCACACCAGCACACGCACCCCGTGTGGGCGATCGAACCCACATGCCTAGACCACACACCTAAACACCACTAAACCTAGGGCTCACTAAGAGTTTAGGGGATCTCAACACCGTAACGGTTGCGAATGCGTTCTCTTTATGTTGAAGGAGAGCCCACTTTTCCGACGAATCCCGGGGGTGCTCCGATCCGAGCTCCAATGTAACTCGTATAACGTGCACCGGTCAACAAAAAGACTCAATGAGGGCAGGAGAAAAAAATCAGTGAGGTATGCAAAGTACCAAAAAATAATTAATTTTGACATATGAAAATATAACCAAAATGTACCTTTAAGAGGAGGGGTCGAATGTCGGATTTTGCATCGCAACGCTATCGTCGCCCCGCAAGTGTTCGCCGCTACAACAAGGGAGAGAGAAGTGTGCTGCCCTATGTTCTGCACACAAAGGAGGCGACGACATGAACCTTGCTATCAGAGGTTCCGCTAGCGAGGGAAGCTTTGTCGACGAAAGAGGAGCCAAAAAGAAGGCTTAACTAGAGGAGGTCGACAAGGGGGCTGTGAAATTCGGGGTTGCACGTAGCAGCAGGGTCGTCACAAGCTCAGTGCTGGCAAAGAAGGCCAATGGACGTCGCCAGCGAGGTGGAGAGGCCGGAAAGTGGCCGACCAAAAGGAAGAGAAGCCCAAAAATGGTCGTGGCCGATTGCTGGAAAAGGGGGCTCGACGACAAAAGCTCTCAGCCAGGAAGGGACTAAGACCAGCGGGATATGGATGTCGACATTGAGACCGGCCGGCGGGACGTCGCCGACGAGAAGGGGAGGGCGCACGGGCGACTGACCCAGAGGGGGAGGGGGT
>NW_018164444.1:77992109-77995975 GCF_001263595.1 Phalaenopsis equestris
ACGAAGACGACCGAATAAACCAAGCCCGAACCTGTAGGGCTAAAATAATCACTTGTAATCCAAATGTGTGATGGACTTTCGTGAAACACTGAGACCCTAAATAATCAATCTAACATAGTGAATTTTCTTGTACGCAACCGTTTGACACCGTTTGGGAAAAAGACAATCCCATAACAAAAAAAACTTGTGAAACTTATTGATAGCCACCAAACATAACAAATCGCAGCAACAAAGCATCTCGCTCTAACAGCCATTCTAGTGGACAGTCACGAGCCAAGGATGTCAAGCCTTCGCCTCTTTCCACTTTGGAATACATCATCCTACCCGCGAAGGCGCCTCGAGTTTCTCTCTGGAGGATCAAGTCCACGAGATGAAGTTTGAACATGACATCTTTCAGCCTCTGCATGAGGCCCAACAACTAAAGTCTGCACAACTAGATGAAGCTTACTTACCATCAATTCAACATCCCGCAAAAAAATTCTCTGCTTGAGCATGCTTATACCGAGCCCCCTCCTTGGGATGAAATCCTTCCTCTACTAGGCCGAGACGCCAAACTCAATACCACGAGTTTCAATCACCTGTCGTGCACAGCTAGGCTGGCTAGCCAACCTCTAGCGCTCATGAGAAACTTAGCCTCACCTCGTCATGTTGCAGCAACAACTCACATGACCTGGATGCAGCTTAAAATGATGGTTCATTTACATAAGCACCCACAATTCTTATGTATTTACATATCTCACACCTAATCATTCATATTTACACATAAAACACTCAAATATTCAATATCACATTAAAAATAACATCATTATCACTTTTTTAAACGTGAAATACATTTTTTCATGTAGCACTAAAGTGCTATGCATGTAAGGACCAAAGTAAAGGTAAGAGATATATAAATACCCAAGAATTGTGTGCAACATATGCAAATTTCACATTAAAAACAGATGTACATCATCTGAAAATTTAGATATTTAGGATTAATGTCTAGAAATATATCATCAACATGTCATTATACGGTAAACCATAATTTGCATGCAAATAGTTTGCTTTCCATCCAGTTTTCAACCCAGCATACCACCACTTAATGCCAAATAATTTTCTAATGGTCAAAATTCTTGTTTTTGCAATGATTGATATGAACACTGTAGAGCAAAATGAGAATTTACAAAGAAGAAACATAAAGGTCTATCATATCATAAAAAAATTTCAACTACCGCTATGGTGGATGGCCTTTCGGCCAAAATTATGAATAATGTTTACGATTTAACGCCAAAATGCCACTAGAGCGAGAGATTGCTACATACCAGTTGCTAGAATTTCTGATCGAATGGGAGAGATGATAATCCTTTTGAAACTGAATACCAGACCTGAAACATTAAAAACTGCAGGGAATGAAAGCGATGTTGGGGCTAAATATTGTTATAGGAAGCTCTTCGTAATTATATCAGATCAACAATTAGGAAAAGAAAAAAAAAAGGAGATTGTGGCAGAATCTGTTGATGCGCATGTATCAAGATAGTGAGAATTCTTGCCTCTAACTTTTGTTTTTAAAACATATTTATTTGATATATATTTTAGATATTTTTATTATTTTTTTAAAACACTTCTAAACAATCTTTACATGTTTTGAGTGTTGAGTGTTTTTAAAAAGCATATTTTATTTTAGCATGCCAACCATATATTATTTCAAATAAAAATATAAGTAAAATAAAATATATAAAAACAAATAATAAAGATGATCCCAAATGGCACTTTGATTATCATATCAACTGATTTGGGCACAATCATTTTATTTTTTTATTTTTTTGTTTTATGTTTCTATTTTATTTCAGTTTGATTTGAAATAAAATATGTTTAGTATATCGAAAATAAATCAAATTATTTTTAAAACAAATCAAAAATTATAAGTTATTTTGATTAATAAAAAATAAAAATATACTAAAAAAATAAAAATAAAATTGATCCCAAGCGTACCCTTGGTTTTATTAAAGCATAACACATGTAGAATGAAATTAAAAAACATAATTGAAATAATCCAAATAAGAAAGTCAAAATATTACATTCGAAGCACCTGAAACATCACTATTTGCAAAATCTAGCGCCCAAATGATATTTTAAAATACCGAAACGATGTGTTTACACGTGCCACAATCAACCCATTGAGAATTTGATAAAAAAATAAAAAATAAGGGTTGGGGTTACATCATGATTTTTGATATTTGAATGAGATTATGGACAATGGATGAAAGTGGACGCTAGATTTGTAAATAGCAATGTTTCAGATGCTATGTATGTAATTGTTTCTCAGCAATACCTGAAGCAACTCGTTGAGTCAACCCAAGATGGTCATTCCATGTGAATTTACCTTCTAATCTTCAGCCACTTGCCTCATGAGCTGCCACTCATCAGCCAAAAGTCTTGGTAGGAGTCGAGACTGGATATGCTCCAGAAACTCGGAATGCAACAACCGCACTTTCTCAATCTTCTCATATTCAGCGGTTCCCTTGTGGACCAATTTTAACTGAACATTTAGTTCCTCTCTTCTATTACTTGGTACTGGTTTGACCTGAATATGGCTACCTAACTCAGTAAAAGCTTTGGAATATATAAGAAATGGGGCATTTACATGCATACCACCCAATTCCTATGTATTTGCATATTGAAAATTTAAACTTTGCTTTTTTACATGTATCTATGTAAAAATCTTCCTATAAAAATATATCCACTGAAGTTTTCAATGTTGTTTCTCATTAAACATTGAACTTATGCATTGTTTAAATTATGGACAGGTCAATGACTGCAGTAACAAACATCCCTACAGAAGATTACCAAACCAGCAGCATTTCAAGAAGAATGCTGAAGTGTAATAAGAGTTTTTATTGTTCTATTCAGATTAAAAGACCCTTCACAATTGCATAGCCATATATCTGATAGTAAATCAGGAATATGTGAAACACAATGTATGTAATTAACAGTGCTGCTTGATAGCCTTAAACAACAATTGACACAATTTAGATGTAAACATGTAAAAATAAGAAAATATAGTAATACTTAAAATAGATCACTGTAAAACGAGATAAACAAATTCAACACAACTATTTTGTATTTTGTCGAGGTGACACAGTCTTCTGCATCGCAACAGATAAAGTGAATCGCTAATGAATTCATAAAAAATGAATACTAGTTTTAAAATGAGATACAATTCAACATTAATTTCATTTAAAATAATACTTAGAATTGACATTAATTTCATTCAAAATAACCCATTTATCATCAACCTATAAATAATGCAAAACGTTAAATATTGCAAACAAATACTCCAACACCATAATCACGCCAAAAAACATAAAGCTGTAGAACATTAATAAATGGAGGGAGGATCTCATAAGCTATGAAATACAATGCATACATACTAACCTCATATGCTGGCATAAACCCTTCTGCTATTCCAAAACAAGCATCATCAATTATCCAAGGTCTGGAAAAAAGTAAATTTCATTAGAAATATTGAAGTACTCTCACTTTCAATAATATGTGCTTGACCTTCAAACCAGTATTGAAAAGGAAAAGCACCTACCATATCAGCAGTCAAATAATAGGAATTATGGCTCTATTATATAAATGCAACTTATATTCTATGAATTAGTCTCTTTATATAAATCTTATGGAATTAATTTTTTTGGAAAACATTAGAATTATTATGAAGCAAGAGCTTCCCGCGACTATAGGATTTTGCAATCTTAAGAGATGGGCCAATACAGTCTTGTTTTCCTTTCTTATGCTTTATTTCCTATTACGCTTCATTCCTTCTTAGACATCAGTCAGGACAGCCATCGGTATTTGTTCCTCCCTTTGAGGGATGTATC
>NW_018164444.1:77996075-78002601 GCF_001263595.1 Phalaenopsis equestris
GCTCGAGGCAACTAACCTCCCACACAATAGGAACAATCCTCAGATGAACAGGAGAAAAATCATCTCTAGACGATTCAGTTAATCGTGTCCTGGAGAATAATCCTATCGCCACCCATATATGTCAGAAAAGAAAAGTGGACACCTACGGTTTCAGGGCATATAACGAAGGCCTTCAGTACACAGTTGCCTAAACTTGCAGCCGCCCCGCCTTGCAGCGCCTAGATTCACAGCCGCCCAGCTATACCTTTGGGACCCACTGATTAAATCTACACACAAACTGAAGAACCCCCCACCCCTACGTATTGGAGGGGTACAACGTGTAATTTGTATTAATCTATTCCTATATACAGGAGACCCTTTCAATTATTAGAGACAACATAGTCTTACCATTCGATATTGTGTTATTGCTCTCCCCCACTCTTTTTCATTCACATCTCGCGATGCTCTATTCTTCGTGCATATCTTCCAGAAAATTTCAGGCTCAACAATACACTATTAATTTGTAGACTAGTATCAAAAAATTTCTTTTAAACATACCCTTGATGGACAATAAACAACATTCATCATACACCAACCAAAGCTTAAAAAAAAGGAAAAGAATAAAAATAATTCACTTCTTATTAAATTCAAACTTACATGGACCAAAAACTTCCCACAAAATCAAACCAACATAATCTCACTCCAACTCAGCTGATCACCACCGTCCGTTACAACACAATCAATCATATATCACAGCCCTATCCATCGCACACATGTATATAAATATATAATTAAAAATTTTCATATAACACTTTTCTTTAAATTAAACCATCAATAATAACGACAAGAACCAGCCATGATTTCCACAACATCCATAAATGAAGATTGAAGCTGGATATAAAAGAAACCTTAGGGCCTTCTCATACCGGCAATGGCAAGGCAATTGTCGACCATATACTTGAGCACCCTAGTCCGATCCGCCAACGGCGATTTGATGAAGAACTCGCTGAATCCATCCTCGCAGGTCCCCAGGTTCGAGATGGCAGAGCTCATCATGGCGTCTCGGGTACCGGCATCGCCGGATCTGATGGCCCTGCCGGCGGCCGCGGGGGCACAATCGCGGAGGAGCTCTCGCGTTCTGGCATTGTAACGAGAATGCTTGGCGAGCTTGAGGGCGAAAGACTTACCCTCACGAGCCTTGACGTCAGCGGCACGCATCAAGACCGCGAGGACGGTGTTGACGTTGAGTCTTCTGAGTCGGGGAGCTGTTTCCTTGATCGATCGGACGCAGAGGTTGAAGTAGGAGGTGCGGCTGCAGAAGAATTTGAGGGAGGTTTCGAAGTTGGCGGAGGTGGTGGGAGGGTGGAGGAGCGAGAGGATGAGGATGAGGGAGACGACGAAGATGGGTCTCATGTTTGAGGTTTAGGGTTAGAGGGTTGGGAGGGAGGGAGGGAGGGAGGAGCAGATAGGGATATGGGGGGTTATATGGGATTGAGGGAGAGCGAATTTGGGGGAATTGGTTGGATTTGCGGAGAAATAGAATTGGGTGTGCAAATGCAATTTCGGAAAAGTGCTTGTGGTTTTAGAAAAAATATTAATTGTGTATTATTGTGTCTCGGGAATATTTCTGGTGTTATACTAACATAATAACACATGAATAACACGGGAGGAATACTCCCCTGTGTTACCGCGACGTTTTTTCTGTCGGGAATATTCCTCCATGTTATTTTGGTGTTATTGTGTGTTATTCATGTGTTACTGTGTCTAAATAATACTCTTTGTGTTATAATAACAAAATAACACATCAATAACACATGAATAACACATGAATAATACGGGGGGGAATATTCCCCATTGCCGTACCGTTTTTTTTCTTCCTATCGCGTGGGGTGTGGTGACGTGATTTCATGGACTACGCACGTTACTCTACGTGCGTAGTACTGATGTAATATTTTTCGTGGTTTTGTGAGTTTTGGTATTTATTTGTTTGATCCTAATTTTGTTCTCTCGAGGCTTTGAAATTAGTTTGTGTTTGGTTACATTTGTTACCCCTTTTTTTTTAATGTAGTGGATTTTCAGTCAATTAAATATACAACAACAATAATAAGTTCTTATTTTATAAAGCGTGGGTTTGTTTCGGCTCTGCTGTGTCTGTGAAAAAAATTGTTATTGAAAAACTATTGTTCAGAAGCAATTAGTCTTTTCGAAAAACACAATTTTGAAAGTATCGTGTCTTCCATAAAATAAAATCCTAATTTTAATTATGGTGTCATTTAAATATAAGTTACAATGTTTAAGTCATAAAATATATGGTAGCCTTTTGGCTGGTTGGAAGCATAGGCTTGCAATCAAGATTTTATACAATTGTTTGCGTTCGTTTGATTAGATTCGTTCAATTGTCCAAAAAGAATTCACGCGTGCATAAATAAGAGAGACAGTAAATTGCATATTACTTGTTGTTCTATAATTTGTGATGAATTATTTCGAACAAATTAATATTTTTCTATATTATTGTATGTTTTTTGTTCGTTTTTCTCTTTTTTATTTTAAAAAGGTATCGACAATCTGTCGATCGTTGTATACTTTCCTTTTCAAAATAAATTTATTTTTTAAGTCATGTGAATGACAACGAGAAGGGAAGAACCAAAAAGGAGGGACATACGACAAAGCGCCAAACAAGAGAAAACACAAAACATCTTGGAGGTACCTAAAAGTACTCTCGAAAAAAGGGATTTCGCTTGGATTATCATGAACTTGGGGAAATAAGTACTCAAAGGAATGTTAATCGGTGCGTGAACAATCCCGATGCTTTAAAGCTCGGGCTAAGTCAACGGGCAGAGAGTGAGTCTCTCACATCCCAAATGGGTAGCGGCTAATGGAAACACCTAACCTAAATCATCTCGATGGGGATATCCCAACAAGTCAAAGCACGTCCGGGTCATAAGGGCAAAGGACAAATTGTCGTATCTCAAATGGGTGGCAGCTCATCGACATTAGGCCGTAAATGTGATATCAACAAAGTCGATGAACGACAAGGCTCAAAGAGGCTCAATAAAAAAAAGGTAGAGTGATCCTAAAAAGGTAGAGGTAACTGGGTCGGGGTACCATGGACCCGTCATACACAACTACTAGGATCCTAAGTTTACCTAGTCGAGAAGATAGTCGACCCAACACGTCCAAAAATCTCCGGTCAGTAATCTGTGAATTGCGTCGTCCACAATGGATCTCGGTATCCCTAAGGCCAAAGGAAGGAACTTTATCCTATAACTGTAAGCTGGAGCTCCAAGAGGTGAGACTTATTCATGCCGAAGTGGCAATGATGCCTCAGAAAAGAAGAAAGTGTGTGGGTTCAGTAACAAAACTGGAAACGCTCCAAACAGAAAGACTTCCGTCTGGGTCGGGAAGTCTTCTAATACCCTAGGCGCACTAGACAACCACTTATATAAATGTATGTTGGGTCAATCAGGCTGGAGAAGACAGACACTCTTCTTTGAGACATCTATAACGGTACTTAAGTATTGTGGAAGCACTATTAATATGTGCAGGAAAGTAAATGTGAAATTTTTAAATCATGAATATTTTAATCCTAAATTTTAATTATCTTGAATATTTTATTTAGGATTTTATGGAAAATTACAATTTTAGGGTCGTGAAATCCCAGATAAAACATAGAAAGAAACAAATAAAACACATGCAAGTGCAGACATGCAACATGATGTAAAGAAAGCTAAGCAAGTCAAACCAAAATAATAAACAGGCCAGCGCCGCTGGTCAAACTAATAAACAGGTCGGTGCCCCTAGGTCGGCAACATATCCCAGAAAAGAAAAAGGCGGTCGAATTTCGCATATACATGCCCGGTCCTAATTTTATACATCAATATAAAATGCATAATTAAGATACAGGGCAAGAGCATCTGCTCACATGGTTCCCGTGCCAAACACCTCGAAACTCGTGCTTGTATCTTATTTCTGTTATAAGACTCCCCTAAACTTCTAAAAAGTACATAGGAAATGAAAAAAAAAAAGACTCAATCCTGCATGAAAATAAGTGTCAGCGGGAAATTTCACATGCAAATAATGTATAATGAGTCATGCCATAAAAGTGGAGGAGCTAAATAGCACCTGCAAGCAGATTGTTAGAAATCATTACTTGTTCTCCCATAGCGATATATGTGTGTGTGCATAATAGACATGGCTCCCTGCAGAAAAACTCTAACACACTACCACACATATGTAGCATGCAGTCACACCACAAACACAATGCAAAAAAGAGATTTCTGGCTATGACAATCAATCCAGTAGAGAACAATTGCTAGACATAAAAAAAACTACTTAGTACCCAAAATCCTAGTCTAGCACACAATCTAGCGAAAAGTGCACCAACCTAGTACCTAAGTGTGGGGTAAGTTTGGGTATAATAAGACTTTGACGGGGTCGCTATACAAGCCCCCTTCCTAAAGATCTGAAGGATCTAAAGGGTGTCACGAAGAGTGGTGACACGAGTTAGATCTATTAGATCTTTAGCACAATCATAATCATGTCAATGTCGATGACTTAACTCGCATTGCTCATCGGGATCAACCTAGCAAGCAATGCTCGTCAAGGCATCGCGACCGACACAGGGTCACTCACCTAACGAGTCTGGCTCGCTATCAATGCAAACATGCAAATGCAATTGCAAACAATCATGTGACAGAAGTGATGAGTGTACCGTGGGCAGTGACTCCGAAAAAGATGAGCATATCGTAGAGACAGCGACTCGAGGAAGGTGTGTCGAGGCACCAGTGACCGAAATGGATAAGCGTGTCGTGGCGGCAGTGGCCCGAAGGTGTGCCGAAGCGGCAGTGACCAAAAGAGATGGGCGTGTCATGGCGGCAGCCCGAAGAAAGTGTGTCAAAGAGGCAGTGACTGGAATGGATGGGCGTGTCGTGGCGACAGCGACTCAAAGGTGTGTAGAGGAAATATTGACCAAAAGTGATGGGTTTGTCATGACAGCAGCGGCATGGCAGCGGCCCAAGGAAGGTGTGACGTGGCAGTGACCAAAAGGGATGGATGTGTCGTACCAGCAGTGACCCAAAGAAGTGCAACACAAGCAAATGATAATGATCATGCAAGCTAACACATACAATATGCAACATGAAAGAAGACAAACATTGAAAAAAGACAAACATGTGATATAATGCAAAATCAAACAAAAATGCAAGTGATCGGTCGATCAGACCGTGGTGGTCGGTCGAACCAAAGTGAGACGCTTATCGAGCCTGGGCGGACGATCAGAGAGAAGTGAAATGCTCGTCGGGCCGGAGACGGCCTGTTGGAGCGAAGTACGATGCTCACCGGACTGGGGCGGACGGTAAGAGCGAAGTGAGATGCTCATCTGGCCGGGGCGACCGATCGAAGCAAAGTGAAATGCTCGTCGGGTTGGGACGACTGATCGGAGCAAAGTGAAATGCTTGCCGGACCGGGCGGTCGGTTGGAGCAAAGTGAAATGCAACATGCACCAAGCAAAAATTCAATATGCAGCAAACCAAAATGTAGATAGCAAACCGGGCTCGTGCTAACAACCTCTTGCTCTGGTGAAGAAATGTGGGAGTTTTTCCTCGGATCTCCAAGGGGGAAACTCTTCAAAGTGTCACGAAATGGGCTAGCTGCAAAGCTTTTCCCATTTCGTGGACTCCGGACTTTGCAAAACGAGTCAGCTTTAAAGCTTATCTAGTTTTGTCAAGTCCAACCTCCCAGTTTTTTCAAGTAAAGCTGGGAAACCCAAAGTAAGGGGAGTGATGGACTCCGACCCATCAGGACTTGTGTTAAGGCTCACAACAAATGAGAGACACTCGGCTCTACGAAGGGTGTTGGCTACACAAATCCTAACCTAAAGGCTAGCTCTAGGAAATCCAAAGATCCATCACGCAGGCACGTCATCGCGCCGACCCACGCCGGCGCACGCACCCCGTGTGGGCGATCAAAACCACACACCTAAACACCACTAAACCTAGGGCTCACTAAGAGTTTAGGGGATCTCAACACCGTAACGGTTGCGAATGCGTTCTCTTTATGTTGAAGGAGAGCCCACTTTTCCGACGAATCCCGGGGGTGCTCCGATCCGAGCTCCAATGTAACTCGTATAACGTGCACCGGTCAACAAAAAGACTCAATGAGGGCAGGAGAAAAAAATCAGTGAGGTATGCAAAGTACCAAAAAATAATTAATTTTGACATATGAAAATATAACCAAAATGTACCTTTAAGAGGAGGGGTCGAATGCCGGATTTTGCATCGCAGGGTCGTCACAAGCTCAGTGCTGGCAAAGAAGGCCAATGGACGTCGCCAGCAAGGTGGAGAGGCCGGAAAGTGGCCGACCAAAAGGAAGAGAAGCCCAAAAATGGTCGTGGCCGATTGCTGGAAAAGGGGGCTCGACGACAAAAGCTCTCAGCCAGGAAGGGACTAAGACCAGCGGGATATGGATGTCGACATTGAGACCGGCCGGCGGGACGTCGCCGACGAGAAGGGGAGGGCGCACGGGCGACTGACCCAGAGGGGGAGGGGGT
>NW_018164444.1:78003459-78009452 GCF_001263595.1 Phalaenopsis equestris
ACGAAGACGACCGAATAAACCAAGCCCGAACCTGTAGGGCTAAAATAATCACTTGTAATCCAAATGTGTGATGGACTTTCGTGAAACACTGAGACCCTAAATAATCAATCTAACATAGTGAATTTTCTTGTACGCAACCGTTTGACACCGTTTGGGAAAAAGACAATCCCATAACAAAAAAAACTTGTGAAACTTATTGATAGCCACCAAACATAACAAATCGCAGCAACAAAGCATCTCGCTCTAACAGCCATTCTAGTGGACAGTCACGAGCCAAGGATGTCAAGCCTTCGCCTCTTTCCACTTTGGAATACATCATCCTACCCGCGAAGGCGCCTCGAGTTTCTCTCTGGAGGATCAAGTCCACGAGATGAAGTTTGAACATGACATCTTTCAGCCTCTGCATGAGGCCCAACAACTAAAGTCTGCACAACTAGATGAAGCTTACTTACCATCAATTCAACATCCCGCAAAAAAATTCTCTGCTTGAGCATGCTTATACCGAGCCCCCTCCTTGGGATGAAATCCTTCCTCTACTAGGCCGAGACGCCAAACTCAATACCACGAGTTTCAATCACCTGTCGTGCACAGCTAGGCTGGCTAGCCAACCTCTAGCGCTCATGAGAAACTTAGCCTCACCTCGTCATGTTGCAGCAACAACTCACATGACCTGGATGCAGCTTAAAATGATGGTTCATTTACATAAGCACCCACAATTCTTATGTATTTACATATCTCACACCTAATCATTCATATTTACACATAAAACACTCAAATATTCAATATCACATTAAAAATAACATCATTATCACTTTTTTAAACGTGAAATACATTTTTTCATGTAGCACTAAAGTGCTATGCATGTAAGGACCAAAGTAAAGGTAAGAGATATATAAATACCCAAGAATTGTGTGCAACATATGCAAATTTCACATTAAAAACAGATGTACATCATCTGAAAATTTAGATATTTAGGATTAATATTTCAACATTCATTTTGGCCGCTTAGCCAGGCAGCAATCATCAAAATAAACATTAAATTTTATTTGATAATGTCTTGAAATATATCATCAACATGTCATTATACAGTAAACCATAATTTGCATGCAAATAGTTTGCTTTCCATCCAGTTTTCAACCCAGCAAACCACCACTTAATGCCAACTAATTTTCTAATGGTCAAAATTCTTGTTTTTGCAATGATTGATATGAACACTGTAGAGCAAAATGAGAATTTACAAAGAAGAAACATAAAGGTCTATCATATCATAAAAAAATTTCAACTACCGCTATGGTGGATGGCCTTTCAGCCAAAAATATGAATAATGTTTACGATTTAACGCCAAAATGCCACTAGACCGAGAGATTGTTACATACCAGTTGCTAGAATTTCTGATCGAATGGGAGAGATGATAATCCTTTTGAAACTGAATACCAGACCTGAAACATTAAAAACTGCAGGGAATGAAAGCGATGTTGGGGCTAAATATTGTTATAGGAAGCTCTTCGTAATTATATCAGATCAACAATTAGGGAAAAAAAAAAAGGAGATTGTGGCAGAATCTGTTGATGAAAAGAAAAAAAAAAGGAGATTGTGGCAGAATCTGTTGATGCGCATGTATCAAGATAGTGAGAATTCTTGCCTCTAACTTTTGTTTTTAAAACATATTTATTTGATATATATTTTAGATATTTTTATTATTTTTTTAAAACACTTCTAAACAATCTTTACATGTTTTGAGTGTTGAGTGTTTTTAAAAAGCATATTTTATTTTAGCATGCCAACCATATATTATTTCAAATAAAAATATAAGTAAAATAAAATATATAAAAACAAATAATAAAGATGATCCCAAATGGCACTTTGATTATCATATCAACTGATTTGGGCACAATCATTTTATTTTTTTATTTTTTTGTTTTATGTTTCTATTTTATTTCAGTTTGATTTGAAATAAAATATGTTTAGTATATCGAAAATAAATCAAATTATTTTTAAAACAAATCAAAAATTATAAGTTATTTTGATTAATAAAAAATAAAAATATACTAAAAAAATAAAAATAAAATTGATCCCAAGCGTACCCTTGGTTTTATTAAAGCATAACACATGTAGAATGAAATTAAAAAACATAATTGAAATAATCCAAATAAGAAAGTCAAAATATTACATACGAAGCACCTGAAACATCACTATTTGCAAAATCTAGCGCCCATGTGATATTTTAAAATACCGAAACGATGTGTTTACACGTGCCACAATCAAACCATTGAGAATTTGATAAAAAAATAAAAGATAAAGGTTGGGGTTACATCATGATTTTTGATATTTGAATGAGAATATGGACAATGGATGAAAGTGGACGCTAGATTTGTAAATAGCAATGTTTCAGATGCTATGTATGTAATTGTTTCTCAGCAATACCTGAAGCAACTCGTTGAGTCAACCCAAGATGGTCATTCCATGTGAATTTACCTTCTAATCTTCAGCCACTTGCCTCATGAGCTGCCACTCATCAGCCAAAAGTCTTGGTAGGAGTCGAGACTGGATATGCTCCAGAAACTCGGAATGCAACAACCGCACTTTCTCAATCTTCTCATATTCAGCGGTTCCCTTGTGGACCAATTTTAACTGAACATTTAGTTCCTCTCTTCTATTACTTGGTACTGGTTTGACCTGAATATGGCTACCTAACTCAGTAAAAGCTTTGGAATATATAAGAAATGGGGCATTTACATGCATACCACCCAATTCCTATGTATTTGCATATTGAAAATTTAAACTTTGCTTTTTTACATGTATCTATGTAAAAATCTTCCTATAAAAATATATCCACTGAAGTTTTCAATGTTGTTTCTCATTAAACATTGAACTTATGCATTGTTTAAATTATGGACAGGTCAATGACTGCAGTAACAAACATCCCTACAGAAGATTACCAAACCAGCAGCATTTCAAGAAGAATGCTGAAGTGTAATAAGAGTTTTTATTGTTCTATTCAGATTAAAAGACCCTTCACAATTGCATAGCCATATATCTGATAGTAAATCAGGAATATGTGAAACACAATGTATGTAATTAACAGTGCTGCTTGATAGCCTTAAACAACAATTGACACAATTTAGATGTAAACATGTAAAAATAAGAAAATATAGTAATACTTCAAATAGATCACTGTAAAACGAGATAAACAAATTCAACACAACTATTTTGTATTTTGTCGAGGTGACACAGTCTTCTGCATCGCAACAGATAAAGTGAATCGCTAATGAATTCATAAAAAATGAATACTAGTTTTAAAATGAGATACAATTCAACATTAATTTCATTTAAAATAATACTTAGAATTGACATTAATTTCATTCAAAATAACCCATTTATCATCAACCTATAAATAATGCAAAACGTTAAATATTGCAAACAAATACTCCAACACCATAATCACGCCAAAAAACATAAAGCTGTAGAACATTAATAAATGGAGGGAGGATCTCATAAGCTATGAAATACAATGCATACATACTAACCTCATATGCTGGCATAAACCCTTCTGCTATTCCAAAACAAGCATCATCAATTATCCAAGGTCTGGAAAAAAGTAAATTTCATTAGAAATATTGAAGTACTCTCACTTTCAATAATATGTGCTTGACCTTCAAACCAGTATTGAAAAGGAAAAGCACCTACCATATCAGCAGTCAAATAATAGGAATTATGGCTCTATTATATAAATGCAACTTATATTCTATGAATTAGTCTCTTTATATAAATCTTATGGAATTAATTTTTTTGGAAAACATTAGAATTATTATGAAGCAAGAGCTTCCCGCGACTATAGGATTTCGCAATCTTAAGAGATGGGCCAATACAGTTTTGTTTTCCTTTCTTATGCTTTATTTCCTATTATGCTTCATTCCTTCTTAGTATTTTCCTATACATGTGTCGTATTAGGGTTTGGAATTCCGTTTTAGGATCAGACATCAGTCAGGACAGTCATCGGTATTTGTTCCTCCCTTTGAGGGATGTATCCAAAGGTTTGGGAGGTGCTTTGGTTGTATCTCTCTCCCAGAGTGATATTTAGGGCTGTAAAAATTAGCGAATTTAGCTTGAAGATTGTTAATTGCTAGAAAACTAATCCGAATTTTGACTCGGATCGAGAATAAACAAGTCGAGCTACGAGCCAAAATTTTGGATCAAATTTCTTTTAAGCTGACCTCAACTCGGCTTGAAATCTAATTGTTAATAGGCCTACATCTTGCTATTTGGTCGGATGGACAAGCCCTCGCAGATCACCACCACCATCCTGAGATTTCACTCTAGTTTGATTATTTTTATCATGCCTGCTACTATTTTTGATTTCTGGGTGGCATATTGTTATATTTTTCCTTTCAAGTGTGGTGATTGTAACCGCTTAGTTGTTTCAGGCAATAATATTTATTTTTCTATTATATTTTGGGTCAACTCCAGTACCATATTAATTCGTTGAAGGATATATAAATACCTCAAAAGAAAGTTGAACAGCAAAAAGTGTTGAATAAAAAAATTAAAATTAAAATTTAAAAATAAGAAAAAAAATAAAAAATTGAACAAAAAGTGTTAAATGGCGTAGGTGATGAGGACATATAAATTGAGGGCAGAACACACACCATAAGATACATACAAAAGAGTAGGAAGGACAAAAGAAAGACCAAAATAATACGACATGTTATCTCATTCATGATTGATGGTGGCATCCAATAATAGCATACTACTGATGAAGATGAGTTCTCGAAAAATTGCTAGTATCGGAGCACATATCTATTCCAAATTAAGTCTATTATAAGAAATTATGGAGGCAATAATATGTTGAATATGGAGGCCTAGGCAGAAATGCTACAATGCATCAACGCAGATTGAGATAAAGTTAATTGATGTGTACTAAAATATTAAATACGACAAAAAAAATGACAAAATGAATCCTCCAAATAGCGCACGTCTATTATAAGAAATTATGGAGGCAATAATATGTTGAACATGGAGGCCTAGGCAGAAATGCTACAATGCATCAAAGCAGATTGAGATAAAGTTAATTGATGTGCACTAAAATATTAAATACGACAAAAAAAATGTCAAAATGAATCCTCCAAATAGCGCACTTAAAGAATGTAAGCACTGTAAAGAAAATCACAGATTGCCTCATTAGCAAGAATTATTTGAAAGCTCATAGAGGCTCTCAATGAAAGGTCGGCACAAAAAAGAAAGAAAGAAATGTTGTTTGGGGGGTCACCCGTAAGAAGCTGTCGGCTGCCGGAATTGAAATCTCATCGCCTGCTTCGGAAGGTTTCGTTCATCTAAAGGAGATATTTAGATTGATGGAAGAAAATTTAATCAACAAGTAACAGTTGAATATCTGTAATGATGCCATATATCGGTATCATTGCTCGCTAATTAAGGCTATAAAATCTCTGTGATTATGCATGTAATTAAGTAGTACAGTTGCAAATATTTATATTAAAAATATATTTGTATGCTCCTTGTTCTGTCAAAGTTAATTATTGTAGTTGTTCATATTTAGCCTTGTACTATGTCAGCTATATTCTATGCAAACAGAAGAATCTTTGGTATGAGGAGTCTGATTGACATGAATATCAGTCATCATGTTGCGCTCAAGAACACTAGTCTTCCAAGTTTGTCCTCTAACGACAGTTTTCAGCAAACTTCGTATGACGTGGGGCTCCTTTGGTGGCCGGCTGGAAGATTCCGGTCCAGCAAGAGGCTGGATCGGCCGGCCTGCTTAGGGCAAGAATTTTCCTCCTTTCCGCCCAATCTAACCCCTCCCTTGGAGAAGATTCCCTTTCTATTATATTGCTCGTTATTTCCATCTGCTTTCCTATTTCTATTTCTTTCCAATTCCAATTCCTTCCGATTCTATTGCTTGCCTTTTCTATCCCCTTCCCTATTTCTACTTCTTTCCAATTTCAATTCCTTCCTATTCTAACTACTAGCAACTATTA
>NW_018164444.1:78009552-78011611 GCF_001263595.1 Phalaenopsis equestris
ACTTATTATTTACATAAGCTTTAAAATTACTCGTCAAGATTCCAAGACATGTCATTTGACTTAAGGAATACCAATGAAGTTTGAATAGATTTTGAATATTTTAAAGCCATTTGAAACTATAAACCTTTAAATAGGTATTATCTAATTAAAGTGCATGCAAGGTTACACCTTTTGGCTTTAAGAGGGACTGTTTACTGTTCACTGGCAGATGTATTCGAATTAAGTGACAAATTTTCGATATTCAAAAGCCTTATGTCTAATATGTTTTTTATACCCTAAAAGCCTAATTTCAAAAATATTTGGAATTTGGGTTAAAATATTTTCAAACCCTAAGGACCCGCATTTTAAAAGTTCATATCCAAATAACTTTTGAGCCCTAAGAGCCTAAATTTTTAAAAGTACATGTTCAAATTATTTTAAAATTCAAGTGATCAACATTTTAGATTATTTTTAAGTTCAAAAAGAACAAAACTTTAAATTTATTTACAAATCTAATCACTCAAAATTTCGGCAATTTCCCAATGTCAACCCCTGCTAAGGGGTACCGGGAGAATACCGACTTTCTCAACTGTCTTAAATGACCCATTAGTCAGTGTCGTGAGATACTGCGGTTGGGGAGAAAAAAAATGTATTTAGTCTACAGTCTTAAGAAATGCTACAGGCTTTCAATGTATCTGCAAAAAGGGTCACATCATAAATAAGCATTTCTCGAGCGGTACTTTATTTTCCCTGAACAACACTTAATTTTCAAGAACAGGTACTTGTGTTTCCCATGACGAGTATTTAAATTCATTAACTTTATAAAACAATTTTTAAACCACAATTTCTGTGAACGTTACTTAATCCACAATCACGGGTGCTCAAACTTCCTTGAATGAATATTTTAAATATTACCTTGTTGCCCATTTCACTATACTTTTTCGAACAAGATCAGTGACGACGACCGGTAGTGTTAAAGTGATACCGACAAACGAAATAAAATAAATAAATAACATAAATACAATACTGATTTTCTTTTTCTTTTATTTTCTTTTTTTTTACAATATAAATTATAAAGTATGAACAATAAAGTAAATATGGAAGGGCTTCGGTTCGGGTGTTAGTGGCTCGGGTCGGGCTCGAGCTCGAATAAGAAGGAATGGTGCGGGATCAGGAGGATCAGAGAGTGTGGCTTTGAGGTTCAAAGAGGAAGGGAGGGAGGGCTTGATGTAGAGATAAGAAGAATTCTTCATAGGGATCGACGAAAAAAACGATTCCGGTTTGATTAGGGCTTCGGTGCAGGAAGGGGAGATATACAGACGAAAGGTTTCAGCGCAGAGGGAAGCGGCTCGGGTGTGAGGCAGGAGGGATCGAGCGGTGCAGCAGGCTCACGTGCGAGGCGTGAAAGATCGAGTGGTGCAAGCTCAGGCGTAAGCCGGGAAAGATCAGTGGTCTCTATATGCCACAATTCCTTCATTGCTTTCCCAATGGTTCAACAAGCAATGGCTTCAGTAGGCAGAATAATAACAAGGAGGTTTGAGCAGCTTGCATGAACAGTGGAAGTTGAAGCACTTCATGAGAAGAAAGGGGCTTCAGTGGCTCTTCAAACGGGGAAGAAGATAAGAGGTTGTGGTTCTGACGTTGCTTTCCTCCCTAACATCAATCAAGACTGTCTCTTGAAGCTTGCGGTCACGAAGAGGAAGGGAGACAAACTACTAGGAGCGGCAAGGGAGGGTTTCGGAACAGAGAAAGCCGAAAATTCCAGAGGACTGTGTGTTCAGCGTTCCTTTCTTCGATAAGGAGAGGCAACGAGACATTCTCTATGGCTGAAGACAGACGAAGAGGAAGGTGTGGGTTTCATGCAGTTGTTCCGAAATTTAAAATCTGGAAACGAAATGTGGCAGGGGCTTCGTCCGTTTGTAATTGAGGAGAGGGAACAATTATCGAACTGACGTGGGATTCAGGAGGCGGTACAAGGTAATATTTTGGAATAAATAAATTAATTATCCTCCCTCCCCTTCTTTTTTTTTTTTATTTTACGGTTAAAAAATATTAATATAAATATACTCAAAATACATTA
>NW_018164444.1:78011711-78039200 GCF_001263595.1 Phalaenopsis equestris
TTTGTTTTATGTTAGAAAAGGCAAAAGTGGACTTAGAAAGACTTGGGCAAATTGTATATAAAATTATCTTAATTTATTATAATTAAAAGAAAATATGACACTCAATAGGACTCAATGGAGAAAATAAAGACTTGGGCAAATTCTATATAAAATTATCTTAATTTATTATAATTAAATGAAAATATGACACTCAATAGGACTCAATGGAGAAAAATTTCATGTAACCGACCCACTTAGTGGAATAAAAGTTTTTTGTTGTTGGTTCATCGATTAACCAATTCAACCCCAGTTATCTTTAATTATGGCTGATTATGTGCAAAAACAATTTTAAACCTAGACTAAACTAGTTGTATGGCATATTCATAGTTGAAGCAATTAGCCTTCTTGATTCTATCAGATCTTTAAAAACATGTTTCGACATGATTATTTGCAACACGTATCGAAGCCATCTTTATAGTATAATTCTTTCATGAATAAATCTAGAAAAATGTGATGATAGATAGGATCAACAAACCCGATCAAAAAAACAAAACCATTTCTTTGCAACTCAAGTCTTCAGCACGAGTTCAACATTTTCACAAGCTCAACCCTAGCTCAACCCCAATTATGGCTGTCATGTGCATAAAAAGTTTTGAACCTTGACCAAACCAGTTACAAAACCTATTCATAGTTAAAGAAATCATAATGGTTGATTCTATCAGATTTTCTTTGTGACACGCATCCCAAAAACATCACTCATCGATCCTATCTTCATCATATAATTCTTTCATGCATAGATCTCGAAAAATGTAATGATAGATGGGATCAATAAGTGAGATCGACAAAGACAACCTCGTCTTTGCAGCCCAAGCGTGCAACACAAGTTCGACCAACAAAATCTCACCATACCCAATTTAAAACGATCATAGATGCTATCTATTTTAAAGCCAAAGCTTTAACTCAGACCACATTAGTCAAAAAACTTAGAACGAACAGATCTCTACAAACACAAGCACATTAGTAATAAATTTGAATCAACCAACTACTTGGTTATACTTGGTGTATACCTCACAAATAAAAATTATCATAAATGAAAAACTCAATTTTGACTGTCATATATATATATATGGAAAAAAAAAACTTTAGGGTTCTACTAATGATAGTGATGTCACTCTAACAGTGTCTAAAATTAGCTCAGTGGCTAATCAAAAATACAAGAGTCGTGATATGAATCTAAGAATTTATTGATCAATCAACAGTTCTAAAGCTAGTGTCATATAAGATAGGATATCTAAATATATATACAAATATATATTTGAATAGTTCAAAATAGAATATGAGATCGTTGGTTACACCCAAGGCGATCTTTCTAGCAAAAATTATTTATCTGAATTTTAAAAATTACGGCTAAATTTATCGGCATTATATATGCATAAATACCCAATAAATCTCTCTTTGTTATCCAAGAAATTCATGTACAAAGCAAGAGAGATAAATTTTTAATCAAATTATAATGAATTTGAGATTAACCGTTCCAATTTGATGATTCTTGACATGTCTCCTTTTTTGGATGTATACTTCAAATAATTGGCTCACAATGAGAAACATCTTGCAACATAAATCACTTTTGAGCAATAAAAAATGAATGAGAATTAAGTTGTTTATGCGTCGCTTTGAAAGACAATGAAAGAACTATGCAACAAGTACAACGCTTTAGTTGTAAGGACTACAAACATTATTGTTAAATGTACAAAGTAACTTTATAACCATGATAAGAAACTTAGGCAAATCAATAAAAAATGCCAGGCTTATCCTCCTAATTTCAAATCAAATGTTAAACGAACAACTGTTGCTACTAAAGTCGCTGATTTAGTATTGCAAATAATTCAAATTCTTATGTTGCTTCCAAAATCGCTGATTTAGTATTGCAAATAATTCAAATTCTTATTAAAGTCAACCCTTGTCAGTAAGTTTACACTTGTTCATAAAATGGTTCGACCGTGATTATTAAAGCTTTATCAATCTTATGACTACAAGCACAAATGTTCAACCTTAATACTGCACCATAGCATCTATCATCGACAAGGAAAATCCACTATTCATAAGGTCCAAGAACAAGTCAATAATATGTAAAGCTTCGTATATCAATTAACAAAATAACTTAACAAAAAGAATGATAAGATGCCAAAAAGTAAAAGCTGGGACTTCAATAAAAACATCATTGACAACAAGGATCTGAAAACCATTTTCATAGCAATTCCGAATGTCATGCATGCTTTTTGAAAAAAGTTGAACTTATCATTTCTATCTGAAAAGATTGTTCAAACTGATCAATTGAATCAGAAATTTAATTATGTTGCATGAATGTGGCATGAGAAAATTGAGATATTGAGAAATGCTAATTGAGTTGAACTTATCATTTCTATCTGAAAAGGTTGTTCAAACTGATCATTTGAATCAGAAATTTAATTATGTTGCATGAATGTGAGCATGAGAAAATTGAGATATTGAGAAATGCTAATTGTATCACAAATGTTTAAAAAGGGTAGGAAAATAAAAGAAAATTTAAAGATTCCCCAAACATCATGGAAAATGTCAAAAAAATTTTGTAGAATTCAAAAAATATTTGAATCAATATCCAATCTTCTCGCATCATTTTTAAATGTATGAATAATTTTTTCTCAATTAGAAAAAAAATAAAAATACTAGCCCCCAATAAATTCCTAGAAATGTTAAGAGCAAGGCATAAACATCGAGAATATATATGATTCACTCTGAGACCAGTCCTCTAAAAGGGAACATGTGAGCATAATCGACAATGCACTCCAGCACAATAACTATCATATAAAACCAAGACAAATGTACTTCAAGCTGCCGTACCTACAAGGCTCATCTTTAAGTCCAATCTTTGGGCGTTCTTTAAATCATTGATATGTAAGTAAGCCCCAACCCGCAATATAATAATCTGTACTACAAACAAATATCAGGAAAATCAAATTTGGCGCTAGCTATACTTAAATTTATTTGGGTCCGTCTGATCCTCTGTAAGAAAGCAAAAAACTAAGTACCTTACCACAATTATCTACATAAAAGTATTAAAGTGAAACCATTGGCCTTTCCTCATGCTTTTAGATTTTTGGTCCCAATTGTGTGCTTGATTTTATGAGTAAACAGCAAAGTCGACAGGGTTGGTACCATAATAATCTTTTATAAAAGAAAAAGTCAAAATTGCCTTAATTTGCTTGCCAATGCCATGAATATCACTTGTTATAAAAGGTAAAATACCCCAACACTAGGAATCATATGCACACTCTTAACGCACCTACATTCTTGATGGCAGTTCGGTTATTAGATAATCATAAATTAATAAATTTTGTTGTTCAAAATCAAGCTCATTAATATTTGGTGTATTTATTAAAAAAATAATAGATGGAGCAGAAATATCAAAATCAATTTTCTCAAAAATCAAAAAATCATAATTGAAAGAGTCATAAAAATCAAGCACTCAATTACAAAAACATTTCAATAATGCGAGTTCAATTAACAAAAAAGTACAGCAAGAGGGGATCGTTGTCATAAAGATATCCTCAAATTCTACGACAGATCTCCTCAGGTTCTCTTCCCAATAATGAGTGCATTACACTGAAAGAGATTGCATTCAAATCCTACCCACTACGAAACAAAGATAATAAGGACAGAAAATCCAAAACAATAACCAGCCACTTTGCACTCAAAGCAACCACCATCCATCACAAACACTAGTTTTTCAAGGATGAAAATTTTAAGTTTGGCCAAAGCTCCCAATTATAGGTATAAACGAACAAAGTCGAGCCGAACATTGCTTCTTCTAAGCTGTCCATTTATTTTCTTATCGAGTATGAGCCATAATCAAACTTTAATTGAGCTTAATTAATTATTTAATTTCATGCTAATATTTTAAACATTTAATCAAATTAATGGACATAAAAGGATTCATAGATTTTGAATAAAACTAGTGTAATTCTTTAAGTATTATTTTAGTTATTTAGTAGTGTTTAAACATTAATAAAAAATATTTAAATTTACATATCTTGTTATTCGCTTCACATTTTATAATAATAATACCTATAATAATAAGCATAATTTTTAAATTGTATAAAACGTAAGAAAATTGATATAAGAATATAAAATAGGTCATCAAAAAAGCAATTAACGCATTAATAGCGAGCTACGTATTAATAACAAATAATGATATTTATAAATATAATGAACAACTGAGTTGGAGTTCAAGTTTGTTCAATTATGTAAATAAATAAATATAAATAAGCTTTGTACAAACGAACATTGAGTTATTTATTGTGTGCACCTGTTTGCTTACAACAATACTCCTAAATAGTCAATAATATATCAAGTGTATACCTATGACTAAAATAAAAAGTCTCATACAACACATGTACTTGGCGGTTAGCCTAATTACGATGATACAATTATACTGAATTATGACCAAAGCCTACATATTTCCAAATGGCTAATTTTAAGAGTTGTTAGTAATAAGGGGCATTCAGTAAGGCATGAAACCCTATGTTAGCCATAGTCATCTCAAAATTGTCCTGTTTGGAAAGATTTTGCCTCAATCTACAAGAATACTTTGGACAACACAATCTATGATTGTTGACAAGAATCTTTTGAACAGGTTGGGTTAATCATTTTCTCCTAAGTAGACAAAAATTCATGACAATCCAAGATAACAAAATCATAGAAACCTAATCAAATTTCTCAATTATTTCCCTCACCATCCTCTCTTAAGCTAATAATGGCACATTCCTTTCGGCAATCAACATTTTTGCTGCTAAAGCAGAAACATCATAAATTCTATAATTGCGTCTTAATCAAAATTTTATCTCATAATCAAGAGAAGTGATTAACCATAAAAGCTCAAGTATAAAAAAAACCTCCAACCATATCATAAAATTTTCTTACTAGAACAAAATCTACGTACAATCTTATCAAATATCCAATTTTCCTTCTAATAAATCAACTAAAAAAGCACAATATTTCTGTAGTCAGGTGAGGATTTTCAGAACCTTCAATTACATTCATGAAGCACAACGTCTGTCCTAGCTTCTTTGATGAGCATTAAATACTAAATTTATTGATGTCAATTTTTTAGAAGTTAAGAGGTTGTTTGGGACCATTTTTGTTTTTAGTTTTTTTGTTTTTGAAAACAAAAAAAAAACAAAGAAAAAAACTGCGTTTGCTTATTTGTTTTTTGTTTTATTTTTTATTTTTTATTTTTTGGAGGAACAACTCGGTTTTTAAAATAGTCAAAATAGAAAAAATATGTTTTTGTCAATTTTTTAAAACACCAAAAACAGCAAATTCTCCCACCCGCCCCCGCCCACGTCGACCGACTACTGGCCTTCGCCCGCCCACAAGTAATGCTTCGTGTCGGGTGGAGTAAAGAACGCGTCACATATGCCATGAGCACCAAAGCTTAATACTGGAGCGCACGTAGACCTAACTGTTTTAGAAAAATTATAGTTTTTTTTAAGAAAAATAAAAAATACTCAACCAAACATGTTTTATATTTTTTGATTTAAAATATATAAATCATAACAATACCAAATGAGTTTCTAAAAATAGAATACAGAAAATAAAATAAAATAAAACAAGACAAAAAACAAAAATTAAAAAATGAAAAGTGATCCCAAATAGGCCCAATGCAAATTGACTTGGAATGTAACAATAATACTTTAGCTTTGACTCTTTGATGTGTTTTATCTAATGAATTGTATTGGACGATACCAATCTATGGAAAGGATTTTGTTCGGTGGGTTACTATAATGATACTCTCCTTTGGCTTTGTTGCTTCATGACTTGTATGGTGAACAAAATTTGTGACTATGATGGCGATTACATTCAAATATTCCTTATGTGGGCATGCCTGTTTTTTTTTTCCCCTTGTTTCGGGGGGTGTTGTGGTACTAGGTAATAAATATGACATTTTTTGTTAATTTGAGTAGCAACAACAACAAGCCTTTAGCCCACTAAGTGGGATCGGCTACATGACTCCTTTTTCTCCCTTGTGTTCTATTGAGTGTCATATTTTCATTTAATTCTAATAGATTAAGTTCATATTTTCATTTTTTGTTAATTTGAGTGACAATTTAAAATTTGGTGTTATCTATCCATATTCCTTGCAAGATGGGATTTTTTAGTGCCAAATATACATTCACTGAAATTTAAACTAAAATTAACTGCAAGAGAAAATCGATTTTTTTTTAATGTGTATAAATTCTTATGTAATAGATGCATTCAAGAAAAAAATTGGCTTAAGCAATATAAGTTTTGTTGAAAAAGAAATAAAAAGTAATTTATTGATGTATTTTAAATTCACAATTTGATGTATTTTTAATTTATTTGGAATTCATCATGTTTTGTAGAATTTTAAACATATTGCACACGTGAATCTTCAACAGCTACCCACACCCATTGTCACCTTTGTGGCTATAGCCACCAACCCGTCACCCACCTCCACAAACACTCCGTATAGCTCGCCACCCACCAATGATACTTACCATCCCAACTAGGTTTTACACTGAATTTATTTTACTGCAAGTCAAATACAAAAAACATTTATTTCGGTCAAAGAAAAAACTATAGTAAATATAATACATTTAATTTACACTACAATCATTTTACTCTGCATTTCCTTTCCAGTAAGCCTAGCCTCGTTAAGAAAAATTCATATTCCTTTCAAATTTCTTTATTCTCAGTCAAATGTTAGTTCCTTTGAGCACAGTAAAATCAACTATTAAATTCAAGTAAAGTCACCTTCTTATAAGTGACCCGTCCTGATTGACTTTTCTATTCACTAAATTCTTCTCTTGACTATTTTCTTGCACTTTTGTCTACATTCTTTGTGCTTGGTTTCTACAAGAGCTCCTGATTTTAATAAAATTTGTTACAGCCAATGTTTTAAAAAACGTGGGCGTTGAGCGGGGCGTTTAATCTGTTAGAAGGCGAGACGTAAGCCCACAGTATAAAAATAATAAGAAATATAAATATTAAGAGATAAAAAATAAACTATTTGTGATTAATAAAAAAATTTATTAAAAGACATTAAAAATTAAATGTGTTTTACACTAGCTACAGTGCAATTATTGTAAATACAATAAACTCACTGTAGCTACAGTAAAAAATCCATTAATAACTCACAAAATAATAAAAATCACATTTCATAAACTCACTGTAGCTACAGTAAAAAATTCATTAATAACTCACAAAATAATAAAAATCACATTTCTAATTACTTACAATCGGGCTACGGGAGAGAAGTAGACTTTGTGAGTTCGTTCTTCTGTCTGTCAGAGAAGAAGCCAGGGGATCTCATGCGCGTGGGACGCATGCGCATGGGACGAAACAGACAGGGGTCACATGCGTGAGAGAACGAAGCAGATTACGACATAGATTGTCGAGGGATCACCTGCGTGCGAAGGATGAGGCAGAAGACGTCATGCGCGTGGGACGAAACAGACAGGGGTCACATGCGTGCGAGAACGAAGCAGATGACGACATAGACTGTCGGGGGATCACCTGCGTGCGAAGGATGAGGCAGAAGACGGCATAGACAACGATGCATACCACTACATGCAATGTGACTGTGTGCGAAGGAGGAAGCAAAGGGCTAGGGGAAATTGTCTGCATGCGGAAGACGATTGAATCGGCGTGGATCAGGTAGGTTTGAAAAACTAGGAATTTTTTTCCTTTTTGTTTGATTATTAAGTGGGGCGTACGCCTGTGATGCTTAACTTAGCACCTGGGGCTTAGAAAGCGTTTGTCCTGCGAGTTTTGTGCCCCCGCCATGTAATTGGGGCAAAATGGCTTATGCCTCGCCCTGGGACGCGCCACGGGTGCACCCCCAATAACGCTTTTTAAACAGAGGTTACAACTTGCTTTCCAATTGCAGTTTGGGTTCTAATCAGCTTTTGAATTTTATGTCTTTTAAATTAGTTAGATTTTTTTTATGTGTGATAGTAAAATTGTCATTTGGCACATATTCTTAGTATTTTAAAGTTTCCGTCGACACATACTGAAAAATTTTTATTGGTTCTCTTTTGAGTTGTGAATTTTCAATCGAAGTTATGTATTTTCACTTATAGCATCATTTATTTGCATTTAAAAACCCAAAACCTAAAGCAACTTACATCACATGGTATAGCTTTTATAATTGACAACTCTAATAGGTGAGGCATTTGCTTAAATAAGTGGAAAATAAGTATAATGAATAGATGTTTAAAACATAAAAATCCTAGAATTTAAAGAGCTAAGACTAAAAATATGACAAGAATAAAGTAAAACATGGTAACAAAAAGGATTGAGCATTTATAATCAACTATAACGGCAAATGAGGATGAAGAAAATACAACTTCTTATTAAGTCGAGGTAGCATGTTGCTATAGGATATCAAGTAGGTAAAAATTTAAACTTTATAGAGTCGCAATTAGATAGGCTATGTTACATAGATATGGGTGATGGGTGGTACAAAGTTCATTGAAGTTGAACATGACATATAAAAATGTTTAGATGAATAAATAGACAAAAAAAGAAAAAATTGAGGAATGATTATATTTCGAGGTTGGTTGGAGTAGCATGTATTAATGATGAGTTAATTGAAAATAGACGTATATGGCTTAGACATATACTAAAAAGAATAAATAAGACTAGGAAGGATGATCATGACAAATAGTAGACAAGATAACATGGATATAACTCATTCAAAGATTGGTGAAAATAAAATGTAAGAACTCTAGCAGCACTAGGCAAGAAAAAATTGAAGTAGAATTTATAAAGCCAACCCAAAAAAGTTAAGGATAGGCTATGATGATGAACGCCATAAGCATAGCTTTGCTAAGATGACCTAACTAAAAAACGGCTAAAAGTTTAAATTAATGAGGAATCACATCATGAGGCAAGTGATGTCCGATATCACTTTTTTCCCTTTAAATAAAAACTTATGTTCACAAGAAAAAGGCTTATACAGCATATATTGCAGCGCTGCATTCCAGTTAAAAGTCCAAATGAAGAACCTAAGGATGCAATAAGGCAATTAAAAGTTCTGCAACATAAGACTTTTCTCGTGTAATTATTAGTCAACCTAGTACCTTAGGAAATTTGAAAACAAATAGCCTAAAAATTAAATTTCAAATTTATATGGAAGCTTCATCTTACATGTCAAGAACAAGATTATGTGCCAAAAAATCAAGCACAACTCTGATGATATTAGAGATTAGTGAAAAATATACTTGCCTTCCCTCCAAAGAAGCAATGATGTATTCCCTGTTAAGCAAAAAATCCATTAGCTTGTCAGATTGATGCATCTCTTCTAGTAGGATAAATCCCCTCGTACAAAACTCACGCGATATAGTAGGGCAGATAAAAGCTAAACATGGCAGTCCAAGATGCTCTTGTACAAAATGCTTAAGCGTGAAAGCTGATAGGTTTTTCTCCAAGTTATCAATTCTGCAGAAGTAGTATGTTCTTTTCTTTTCAAAATGTTGATATTTCTGAATTAACTGCCCTCCCATATCAAAATCCTCTTCGAAGTTGCCACTCATGCTTTCACTAGAAGATCTTCCTATAAAGAGAAGGGTTAATAAAGTAACAAAATAGATTAAAAAAGATAACTTCATGTGCTGCAGAATATTTGTGAGCAGAGAATATATACCTTTATCGGGCTTTAGAGTCCCTTCTAGTTTAGAAGCTTCTATATTCTACAAAGATAACACAATCTTCATTACATATAGCTCTTTAATTTTTAGTTTAGATAAAAGAAACGTTTCTACGTAGGCAGAGCATGAAAGAGTTCTCCAAGGTGTGTTCCAATGATGACATAAAAATAGGGGTGAAAAATCTTAGAATGTTGTCACCTTTACTTTGGATGAAAAATTTAGTTAAAATAAAGAAAAAATGCAACTATGAAAGGATTAAACTATATAACCTCAACGGATGAGAAGAACAAATGTACACAGTGAATGCGAGCCAAAAAAGCCTTGGAAAACGAGAGACTAAGCCTTATGAAGGAATCATAAACAAATGTGAATTTAAAAAATTTAAATTAAAAAGGGCAAATATTAGCGGATTAAACTACGAATTCATTTCAAAGCATTGGACTAAGAAACAGACATATACTAAAAAAATGCAAGCCAATAAAAAAACCTTGACAAATGTAACAAGAGTCTTAACTAAGATGTTTTTAAAGTTTGCAAGCCAAAAAAAATCTAAAATCTGGGATGGGAATGATAAGAGTACTTGTAATTGGTATTCGTGGAGCCTCTTTACAAAAGCTTCTCGATTTTGATTCCCAAAATTATATGAAGTTATGAAACTTTACTCACAGTAAGAAGAAGCATGTAGGGAGCCGAAGAATGCAATTACAAAAATGTCAGGTTTCATCTCTTAATGACCACTTAGACGAAATTATAGTATAAGAGTATTTTAGGAATTAAAAGATTTCCTAATCAGGAACCAAAGTGTAATTATTTTAAAAACATGAACCAACGTAAAGCACAATCGATGCCTTAAGAACCTACGTATCAATAAGGATAGTATGCTCAAGGTTCTATGTATGACCACCAATTTTTTTAATCCATTGATTAAAAAAAAGTCTGAACAATGAATTAAATTATTGTCTCATCGAAAATAATGGGTCGGATCACTGTTTTTTTTTTTTTTTAAGTATCTATTATGATAATGAAATTAGCTACTCAAAATCTGAATGTGGGTGCTAGTTGATTCCAACAACCAGCGTCCACATTCAAACTTTACGTGACAATAGTCATTGCTTTAGTAACAATATTCAAATCAGCTGCAATCAGATTCATTATTTCAGTCACCACATCCAAAACAGCAAAAATTAGCTTCAAAGTTTGTACTAAAAATTATTTTTCCAATTCAATGGAATAAAAACTTGCCGTCAACCATAGGACCATAGATATGAGTTCAATAAAAAAATTTAGATGCGGTGTAATTATCACAAGAAAAATATTCTTGTATTCTAGTTTTTTCTCTTTGTTCGGAATTAAAAAGAAAATGGAATCAAGCATAATGAAAACATAACATGCCACATTCATTCATTTTCTAATGTTTTGAGGTGAGCACTCACCTCCAAGAGGGACAAATCATATTATATGAAAGCATTCTTCATCTAGTACATGGTTAACAACTATTCTAAGATGTTAATGACAATAAAAGTGTTTTAGAAATTAACAACCTCACAACAACCTAATCACTAAACAAACCATCTTTACATTTAAAAAGAATAGTTTAACATCAAAACTTTCAAGCTAAAACAATTGCTTTAATCACACAGCTTCAAAATCGAACTTATGTGATATGGTATAAGAATATAAATGGCTTTCTAGATAGCAACAACCACCCTAATCATCATCATTATCCTTATCCTGACCACTCAGAGTCAGCATTACAAATCCTCATTTTTCATAGTTCTTGTTGATCATTGCATAATGCATTAAGCTATCTTTTTCTCACTCTTTTTGCTTTTCTAGCCATATCAATATTTATCTATGATTTTTCTTACAATATTTTCATTACTTTTATATATTCATCTTTTTAGCTCATTCTAATCATCTTCAAAAACACTCAAACTATGTAAGTTTATTTATCGTCATCTTAACTTCAATAGAAGTAACATCCTTAATCCCTTTAATATAATCATTTATCGCTCAACATTTCCTATTTTTACCACATATTCACTATAACATTCTCAATTATGCCACAGTTAACTTAATTATCAATAACTTCTTGATCATTTAACAAACAAATTGATACACAATCAAATAAACTGCAATTTTTAAAATGTATGATACTTGTAATCTAATATATTATGGGAAAGAGGGAAAAAAAATAGTAAAGTGGGTGACTTATGACAATGCCCCATTTTAAAATGGGGTTCTCACTTAATTTTGAGATTTTAGAAATTATAAAAAGAAGGAAAACATCTCACTCAAGCATTTTAAATTTAACAAGTAAGGAAATTAATCTATCCGAGAAGAAAAATAAATTCAAAATAGAGCCAAAAAATAGTGGTCGCTCATGTATGGTTGAACAAATGAGTCTTTTAAATTATTTTTAAAATAATAGAATCGAAATTTGAAGAGATTATTATTATAATCTCTTCAAATTATTATTTTTTTCATTTATTGATTCATTTAAGTATTGATAAAAAAAAGAATAAAATAGATTCTACATATTTGCATTTAAAAGTATAGATTTGTAATTTATGAAGGGATTTACATAAATACCACATAGTTCTTATGAATTTACATATCTACCACTCAAACTTTGATATTAACTTCTATAACAGTTTGGCATCCCAATCTCATCAAAATTTGTATATGAAAAAGCATATTTCACTTAAAAAAAATTAGTATTAGTGATATTTTTATGTGATATTAAAAATTTGGGTATTATATAATTATCAAAGTTCAGGTTTGGATATGTAAATACATAAGAATTGCATGGTATGTAAATTTCAATATTAAATATAAATTTATAAGGATATTTTATAATTATTTTTTATTTCAGATATTTTTTTAAGGATTACTCTTATTTTGTTAAGACGAAAATGTGCATTTTAATGACTTCTACAATAATGAAATCATGGATTATATGTAAATGAGATGAACGCCAAGATTCAGTAGGAGTTACATGTGTGATTGAATATTATTTCAGGGGATGGCTCATCAAAAATATATTTTATTAGCCCAGCATGGCAGCATCATAGGGTTTTTTCCTTGTTGCATAATACAGTTAGGCACTTACCATCCTAAACATCCTAACCATCTTAACTTAAAAAGATATATCATCATCATCTATATACAAATGTACATAATGCATATACCTACATGAAAACAGATATAATGAAAATTTTGCTGTGCTAACAAGAAAATCACTTCTGAATGATTCTAAGTATAAATAGAACTAACAACAATACATTAGCTAATATGAATGCCTTAACAATGATGCCAAATAATTTTGGTGTTCATTAAAGAAAAACATATATTACCATGAAGCTGCAAAAATCTCGTCGATGCTTCTTTGATTTGTGTAAGGTTGTAGTGCTTGAGATTTGATTAGTAGAAATGAAATTTGTGCTTGAAGAGAGACCATGTCGGCTTTCTAGTTTAGATTTTTGCGTTAGTTCCGATGAACAAGAGTCAAGGTTTGGGTCACTTCGGTTGCTTTTTACCTTCTTAAGTTTATCTTTCATAATATCCACAAATTTGTCCAATGTTGGGTTAACAATTACATCATGAGATTTTATGAGGCACACATTTTCAATACCAAGAACACTTTTTTTTCCTTTTAGAGGACCATGTTGCCATAACAACTCAAATTTGCATCGACATTCTCCCTCTTGCAAAGCATGTATCGAAGGATTTACCTGTATCACACCAGTTGAACATAGAAGTGACATTGAAAAAGTTGGGCTAACATTAATAAAAAAATATTCTAATGTGATAAATTTTATGCAAAAATAAAAAGCTGAAAAAAAAAAAAGTAAAAACTTCATAAAGGTGAGGGGAAGAGGGAGAAGTGGGCAGTAGAAGAGTTGAAAAATATATAAGTTAGAGCAGAAATTCATGAGCCCTTAATCAACAAAAAAAAAAAAAAAAAAACAAATAAACAAAACAAAACAACCAAACTAGATGCAGCATTTTAAGCTCTCATCAAAATCTTTCATCAATACTTATCTTTGTGGATCAGGAAGGGGGGTTAAAGAAGCATCAAGAGACATTGACTAACAGCACCACTCAACACGGCTGGCTACATCAAACTGCAATAATCCAACCAAACCAAGACGGGAATTGGCTAAATTACACCATGATTGCAAATCACAAGAGAATATAAGCAAGTGTAAGTCAAATAGAAAAGAATGGATAAAGAATAAACAAATGACAGACAAAACCAAAGAATAAAATATTGTTAGAGATTCATTTTCTATGGTTTCTAATGTTATCCTAGATAGCAAGAAAGATCATTAGAGTGGAGAAACTAGTTCGGAGTGGCCAGTAAGTGTTCAAGTGCACAGACTTAAGCATATCAAATCAGAGTGTCCAAACAGAAGATTTATCTCTTTCACTAAGCAGAGAACAGTGGAATAAATAAACAGTGACACGAGAGAGAATGAAGCCTTCAAATAAGAGTTAACTTTCAACTGACAAGAAAGAAACGCCAGTGATTCAAGCAAAAGCCCATGAGGAAAATCCAACATGTCAAGGATGGGAAACTTTTGAACTATTTCTAGAAGATTATAAGGAGAGATTTGAGTATTAAATTTAGTTCAACAGTGCACCCATCAATAGATGGTCAGACCAGAGGGATGAACGACTATGTTAGAATTACCTTAGAATCCATGTGGTTAGAATCAACTTATGTGCTAGTTATATACACTGATGAACCTTAAGAATAAGTAAAGGCTAATTCTTCATGTGATCCCATGTATGACAAATATTTGATCACACTTCAATTACTCTGGATGCCAACTAATTTTTCAACAAGCACAACTTTAATAACGTCATGTCATTGAAAGTTTTCATAATGCACACCAGATTAATTCTCATGGTGGTCAATCAAATTATTCTTTTGTAACCTAATCTTTTTTCATGAATTGGCTTAGCAAACATTTATCTCTATAATAAATCTTTTTGCTTAATACAAAATTAATTCTTCATCAATTGTGTGATTTATTAAAATCCAATGTTCCTTGACCCTCTCTCAAAAACTTCGCCGACAAGAAAACATCTTCTGTAATATTGCACAGCTTTCCCCTGCATCTACAAAAGGAAACCATTTTAATCATCATTTTTAAGAGACAACATGAAATATTTCAAACAAGCTATCCTCATCTCACCAAACAAATAAGAAGACTCTTAATGCCTAGTTTCTCTCAATATTTGAATAGAAGAAAGAAACTCTCTTGAGACTGCGATAACAATTCTCTTGTCCCAGCTGGTACCAACAGGTAAAGATGCTCTCACTCCAAATAAATGGAAGTTGACCAAACAGGTTTTTTTTTTTCTCTATCTTAATTTATTATAATTAAAGACCAAACAGGTTTTTTTTTTTTTTCTCTATCTTAATTTATTATAATTAAAATGAAATATGACACTCAATATGACGCAACGGAGAAAAAGGATTCATGAGCCAACCCCACTTAGTGGGATAAAGGCTTGTTGTTCAATTAAAGCAAAACTGGGCAGCATTTTGGTCTGAGTTCACAAGATACTCTGTTGGTCTAAACTTTAGATTAAAAGAGAAGAAGGGTTTTGTTAATGTTGGATTTCAAGATGAAGGATAGAGATGAAGGAATGGGCAGCATTGGGTCGACTGTCACGATGTTATTTCGGTTGAAGGATGGAGTTCATTTTAAAACATGGCTTTTGCTTATGCTTTGGCAACCCCAACCTCTCCTGAGACATAATGATAAGTCAATTACGTTATAGCCTACAACTTGGTAACTGAATAACATAGCTCAGTTAGAGTTATGTCTAGGCTCCTACCTCGACTGCCACAACCTTTCCTAGGACCAAATGGAGAATAATCGACCTAGGTTCATGGAAATGGCCACGACGACCACAACTTTACATGGGATTGTATAAAATAACATGTTTTGGTTTATGGCGTCAACTTATACTTCGACAACCAAAGCTTCTCATGGGACCGAATAAAAGATTCAAATTAGGAATGTCACCAGAGCTTTTCTTTTTTAGATCACAGCATCACCCGAGACTGAAAGAAGGATTCTTTTAAGGGTCTTGACCTAACCGACCATAGCCACGCTTGGGACTAAGGAAGAGACCCACCTGGGGTTGTGTCCTAGGCTTTGTTCAGAAACAACAGCCTCACTTAGAACTAAATGAAGGATTCTCATTGGCATTGTGGTCTTGGTTTCTATCTCTGTAACCACAACCTTGCATGAGATTGAATACACTCCACGTTAGGGAATGGCTAAGGATTATGCCTCAAAGACTACAGTTCACCAAGGCTTTGAAGAACTTCCTTGAGATTATCCTTTTCGGCATTTCTCAAAATTATAGAACGAAAATTCACAGGAGTCTTGCAGCTGAATGAGGCAGTCCACTGGGGGTTGTCTTAGGATCTACCTCGAAAACCACAACCTCACTCAAAATAAATTAAGGCCCCGTTTGGGGCAGTTTATTGGGAGCGGCGGCGTTTTGAAAACGTCGCCTCCCTGTTTGTTAATTGCATTCGCACCGGCGTTAGCCTCCCGCACTGCGTCTGCGTTGGTTAATTCCTTTATGTCGTCTGATGTTGTCCGAGCCCCGCGTCCTGCGTTGCCCTAGGAATTCGAATTCCGGAGGTGCCCTCGATCTCGCTTGCCTCCTCCCTCATTGGTTTCCTTTCTAGTTCGTCTCCCTAGAGGAGATCGAATCTTCTTCCTTTCCAAATTTTCTTTCCTGATCATCAGGTATCCTTTCGATTACCCTGGCTGCGAGCCTTGGAATGCATTCTTTACTCTGATCTTCTTTCTGAGCAGTGTGATGCAGGAAATAAAAATTTTTATTTTTTTCGAGGGAAATATGATAACATTAAGGGTTTTTAGGTATTGCTCAGTTTAGATCTATGGCATGAGTTGTTTTGGGAATCCTGTGGCTTCTAGTATTTTCTCTGGTTTTTGGGTTTTATGCATGTTGAGATATATTTCATTTTCTATGCCCCGATATTTTGACATTTTAACTGGTTGTTGGATTTGGGTTGCTAGCTGCGATCCTGGAAACCTTCTTTTTCGCTAATCCTTTTTCTGAGATATGTACATACAAGAACCGTTTTTTTTTTTCTTTTTTATTTTTTTTTTGGTCTGAAATATGAGTCTATAAAATTTTTTACGCTATAGGCCAATTGAGATATGTGGTATTCGTTGTTTGATGGGAGGTATTGGCTCTGATTTTGGGCATCTATTTTGTGGCAAGATATTGTGCCTTTTTTTTTTGTTTTGGCTCTGTTTGTTTGATGGGAGGTATCGGCTCCGGTTCTAAGCAAATTGATGAAGTTTTATAATTGTTTAGCTGTTGTTTGTGTGGTGAAAATTTTGCAGGAATTTCTGTTATGCAGTAATTTGAAATAATCAATTCTTGATTTGGTTATACAATGAAGATTATAGCTTCGTTCATGAAAATGTATTACGAAATTGTTTATTCTTCTATGAAAGCATACTAGCGTGTAATTTTAATGATTCAAACATATATCTAACTCGTCATTGAGAGGATTTCATACTTTTATCTTGCTTTTTATGTTAAGAATGGCAATGGTTATAGGGTTTAAGGTTCATCTGCATATGCTTATATATGTGATAATGGTTATATCATTAGGGAGTTACTTGTTTTTCGTTTAGGGTTCATATGTATATGCGAGGTTTTGTTTTTAATATTATTAGATGCAAGAATGGTATTTTCATATTAGGTTTCATTCACCTTCACTCAAAATCGTGTTTTCTGCAATTGAATTTTTTTGGGATCAATTATAACTTTGATGCCTATATCGAGGGGTATTAAATTGGTGCTAAAGGCTTTCACCAATGGTTGGGAGCTGTATTGGTTCTTAGCAAACCTGCGAACTGAGAATGGATTTTTCATTTTGTTCAAATGTCTGTTTTACGGGTTCTTAGGCCTGCTATATGGGTTCAAATGTCTGTTTTATGTGTTCTTATGTCTGCTTTAACGATTTTTCGTATTGTTCAAATGCGAACTGAGAATGGATTTATGGGTTCTTATGTATGCTTTTGGTATATTGTTCAAATGCGGGATCAGAAAAGAGTGATCTGTCATTCGGTTTTTAGTAAATATCAAAAGAGGGGAAGAATGGAAACATGTTTGATTTTTATTTGTTAGTTTAGAAATTTTTATTATCACCAAAGAAAGAAATGGGAGGGAGAATTGCAAGTTGTATTGTTCTTCCTTTATAGTTATGTAACAGTATACAATTGCATAACAAAATATTTTCGATGTCTTACTGTGGATGTAGGTCATTGAACGAACCACATAATTGATTTGTCTTTATATATATATATATATATATATATATATTTCTGAGCAAATAGCTAGACTGTTGTTTGTATTGGTGGCAAATCTTTCAAAAGCCGAGTGAATGTGATTATTTGGAGACTGTTGTTGTTGTTGGGTTGTTGTTGTTGTTTTCTTGTGTTGTTGTTGGCTTAAGATTCAAAATTATGAGCACTTTGAATTTAAAAAATTTTTATTCTCACTTGTTGCCTATAGTTACATCATGTCTAAAACGGTTGAAGGGGGTCCGTCCGCAATGTGGGATAAAGACGTTACAAATATTTTTTGCGATTTGTGTATTAAAGAAATAAAATTGGAGAACAGACCAACAACGTATTTTAATAAGGTGATAAAACATTGCTAAGAGATTCAAAAAATTGACTGACAGAGATTACGACCGACTTAAATTTAAAAACAAATGAGACCAATTGAAGAATGAATGAAAAATATGGAAGAAGTTGAAACGTGGATCTACCGGGCTCGGTTGGGATCCGATTAAAATGACAATTGATGATCTAGCTTAATGGTGGGCTGAAAAATTAGTGGTAAATTTCTATATAATCCATGAGTTGTTAGCTTCGCACGTTGTTTTCTCTAATTATAATTTTCTAACTATCCCCTCTAAATGCTATATCACAGGCGGTACCGACAGTGAAGAAGTATAAACACTGTGGAATAGAGCCGGAATTTGAAGAGAAACTAAACATAATGTTTAAATGGGTTGTCGCAACGGGAAAATTTTCATTCAACCCTACTGAAAGCGGTTTTACAGGGATACCAGATGAAATAACACCTGAGCCATTGACACCCGATGAAGAAGTGTTTGTGTTTCTCATTGTACAAACTAGAATATTGTTCCAATTGCTTTTCACAAACTAGATTTTATTATGCATATTAGCTTGGAATATGACGATATTATATGTTTAACCAAAAATTCTTCATATAGTTCCAATATGGCTAAGACAAATGAAAGTGGCCCGTCAGCTATTTAAGATAAAGAAGTTACAAATATTTTTTTTAATCTATGTATTACAGAGATTGAGATCGGAAATAGGCCAACAATTTATTTCAACAAAGAGAGTTGGTAAAATATTGTTAAAATGTTCAAAGAATTGACGGGAAGGGATTACGACAAACTCAAATTTAAAAATAAATGGGATCAATTGAAGGAGTGAATAATTTGGAAGGAGCTCAAACGTGGATCTACCGGTTTGGGTTGGGATCCGATTAAAAGAACAATTGATGCTCCAACTTAATGGTGGGCTGAAAAATTAAAAGTAATTTTCTAACTAATCTATGAATTGTTAGCTTCGCAAATTGTTTTCTCTAATTATAATTTCCTAACTATTCCCTCTAAATATTATATCACAAGCGGTACCGGCATCGAGAAGTATAAACAGTGCGGAATTGAGTTGGAATTTGAAGAAAAACTGGACGTAATGTTTAAATGGGTTGTCGCAACGGAAAAGTTTTCATTCAACCCTACTGAAAGCGATTTTACAGAGATACCATATGAAATCACACCAGAGCCATGGACACCCGATGAAGAAGTGCCTAACATTAACTAGAGGGATATGAGGGAGTCCAGTACAATTTTAAAGAGGCCAAAGATTGCTAAGAAAAATGAAGAGAATGAACATTTTGCAAACATCTCCTTCGATCGTTTAATTGAAGCTTTTGCAGCTCCACAAATCTCTGATTCTAACATATTAGACTGTCTCAGGCTTTTGGGTTCTATTCCCGAAGTTGTGGCCGACAAGCGATTTCACGCACAGTGTGTGAAAAAACTTGAGAATTCAACTCGAATGAAAATATTCATGGCGCTAGAGTCTGAATTGTGTCTCGAATATTTGTGGGTTTTGGTCGATGAATGATATTCTTTTATTCATTGTATATGAATTTGTTGCAGTAAGATAAACTTCTACTTATATCGTTCTTTTTTAATGTTTGGAACTTCTAATCATGTAATTTTATTTTTAATATGTTTGGAAATATGTTTGGACATTCTACATATTTTTAAATGTACATGTTAGTGGTTGAAGCTTTATTTCTAAGTTGCGTATTATATGTTCTGAACTTCAACAATTTATATTTGAAGTTTAATTGATTTTTATATTTGAAGTTTAAATTTGAAGTTTAATTGATTGGTAGTGTTCTAAGCATATCTTACTATGCACTCATTATGTTTACATATTATATCATTTAGGATGGATCCGCAGCGTGACCGTCGTAAGAGAATGACATTTGCTACAGTCATTGCAATATTGTTGTTGGATTATTATCGGAATAGCATTGCTCGCATTCCCCGCATGACATCCAGCTTTATTGGAGATAAATGGGTTGGTGAAATGCTTTATGGCCATCCAATAAGGTTCAAAAATATTTTCAGAATGACAACACCTATTTTTATGAATCTTTTGCACCAATTATGTCTAAATCATGGCCTCCAGAGTTCTTCTAGAACGACGTGTAGGGAGGTGTCGGCTATAACACTGTACATTTGTCACAGAATGAATCAATTAGAGGAGCTAAGAAAAATTTCAGCATTCATCTGAAACAATTAATCGTTACTTTTCTAAAGGTATACAGGCTCTTGTTAGCTTAGCAGCTGAAATAATTAAACCAGAGAATCCATCATTTGCTACCACTTTAGAACAAATTACCAACGATCCTCGATACATGAGTGATTTTATTTTATTACATACCATACTTTCATAATATTATTACTCTCTAACAAACAATTAAACAGAACTATATTGGTGCAATTGACGGTACCCACATTGATGTCCGACTACCCAACCACGAGAAGGTTCCATACATCGGCCATAGTGGTTCAACAATTTAGAATGTCATGGTTATATGTGACTTCAACATGTGTTTTACTTTTATAGCGACGGGGGGAAGGGAGTGCACACGACAGTCGGATTTTCTCCTTTGACACTAGGAATAGATCTCAAGGTTTTCCTCATATCGCAGTGTTCCCTCACCCCCCATCAGGTTAGTTTTGCTTTGCAATTTGTATATCTGAGCAAATAATATTTTTAATTAACAGTGTTTGTCGTACTAGGAAAATATTATCTAGTTGATGTCGAATATCCTATGCAAAGGGGATACCTTAAGCCCTATCCTGAAACAAGATATCATCTTCCTAATTTCGAGAGAGCAAGTGGCACCGTCCGTGGCAGAAAGGAAATGTTTAATAAACACCACTTATCTTTACGCGGGGTAATTGAAAGAACATTTGGGGTTTGGAAGAAGAAATGGGTCATCCTACATGATATGTCATCGTATCCTTTCCAAAAGCAGGTGCATATTGTGGTTGCAATAATGGCACTACATAACTTCTTCCGAAGACATTCCTCACGATCAGATACAGACTTCAGTATGGCCGAAAATGATGAACTGAATGTCTTCGAGCAAACTCCAAAAATTATGGGTGGGCATTCATTACATGAGGATGATATAGACTCTAATGAATTTGGAGATCATGATGGTGAAGGTTTGGCCGATATGATTGTTTTAAGGGAGTCCATCACAGATGTTATCTGTGGCTGCTAATCTACCAAGTTTTTCTTTAATAAGATTATAGATTTATATTCATATTCTTTTAATTTTGGTTTTTTTAAAAATATCTTGAGCTGACATTTGGTTCTTTTATTTTTTTCGCAATTATACCAACATGACTTCTAGGGTATCAGTTACGGACAGAGGTATTTTGTGTTATTACGGACTACCGTCTTCATTGCTCACATCACGTCAGTCTCATAGCTTTGGGAGGCAGTTCTACGGTTATGCCAAGGATGTTTCAGCTCGTTACGGTTTCTTCCGGTGGGCTGACAGTCCCACATATTACACTGCCAGCAATCATGGGAATCCGATGTTTTCCCAGGTTGATAATGCAGATGAGGACAGGCGTAGCCAGAATTTTAAATTAAATATTTTAATATTTCTCATTGTAATTGTACTTGTCTTTGTCCTTTTTTTATTTCTTCTGATACTCACGAGAGTGTGAGAACTGTATGTCATCTTTTGAAACTGATCTGTAATGATTGTATGTTTCTGCAAATGATTGTACGTTTCTGCACCATATATTTCTGTACTACCAATAAGTTATTCTGAATAAGCTGTCCCAAACAGTTTTATCAGACGGGCAAGAATGTCATTTAACCACCAATAAGCTAATATGAACAGTTTGCCCCAAACAGCAAGCCAGATTATTCTGATAATCTGCAGATTATCAAATTATCTCAGACAATCAAAATAATCTGCTTATCAGCAGATTATAAATAATCAACAGCTACGCCAAACAGACCATAAGTTTCCTTCAGAATGTGATCTCGGTTTCTATCTCTGAGACTACAAACTTGTCTAGTATCGAATGGAGTCCACATTAGCGAATGGTTTATAATCATGCCTTAATGACCACAATATCACCAGAGGCTTTGAAGAACTCCCTTATGATTATCATCAAGCCGCCTCACTCCGGGAACTGGATGAAGCAGCACATCTCTTTGAAGAACTCCCTTACCGCCTCACTCCGGGAACTGGATGAAGCAGCACATCTAGGGTTATGTCTCGGGTTCTGCCTCATAAACCCTAGGGTTATGTCTCGGGTACTGCCTCATAAACCACAAATTCCAGTATAACTAAATTAAGGAGTCTCATTGGGATTTTGGTCTAGTTTTCTATCTTTATGACAACAACATTGCCTGGGATTGAACGACTCCACTTTAGAAAATGTCTAGCCTGAAAGACCACAATATCACTTGAGCCTTTGAATAACTACCTTAATATTATACTTTTAGGCATTTATGAAAATGATATAAGTTAATAACTCACGGGAAAGAGCCAAAATTGCTTGTCCCCCAATCCTTGCTAGAAGCTAGAAGAATTTTTAAAATTCATTTCTTTCTTTTCTCTATAAAATATATAGTGTTCAATGTTTTCTTGACAATAATATATAAACCAAGCTAAAAGTCCCCAAAAACATAAAGTACAAGATATAAATAACTCCCGCATAAAAAAATCTAAATAAAAAATTGAGGAATAGGAAAGAGATAAAAAAAGAAAGAAAAGAAAAGGCTAAATTGAAAGTTGTTAATCCTCGCTCCCGTCTGAACTCGCATACTACGGCTCCTCACAATCCCTCATTTTACAGCCTCTGCGATTCCTCGACAGCGAAATAGATGCTCTACATTATTCTCCCTGGCTAAGAGAAGCTTAATCTTCTTCTTTTGAAGATTCTAGATCCCACTGCCAAAAGTTCTTCCACACAATGCACCTAAGGAAATTTCCAATGTTGTGGTTCACCCATAGTATCTGGTTATCTATTAAATTGAACCGAAATTTAGCACCTCGCTTGCTACATAGGGGCCAAGAAGATTATTTTAAAACTCCTTATTTTTATATGAGGTGATGACATGCTAGATGACTCAATAACGAAAACTGAGAGGGTAAGCTAAAAAACAGAAAATCCTAAAACACCTCTAGTGAGGATCACATTGTCTTCGATGTCGTCTCTTTCATGGCACTATCTTCTAGCCTCATCATAATGATGTCATTGCACAGTTGTGGCTGGAGGAAATCCACTACAAAATTTCTTCCCACGTCAATCCTAGACAACTATAAAACATATAAGTCATTCCAAAATCTATCATGATAATAAGTAGCCATCCTTGCGTGGCACAATCAGAGATGGGGTTGCATCTGGGCTAGTACTCTCATGAATAAAGCCTCTAACCATCAAGTGTGCAACCTGCTTCTCTCACACCTTGTACTCGGCTAGGTGTATCGAATAAATAAGTTTGTATGAAGAAATTGACTCCAAAACAAAATATATGACAGGTCATACCACACTCAAAAATAATCACTCAAAAGATAAACGATCAGTCATGATATCTGACAAACCTTCAACAGAAGCTATTCATTTTCAGGTATTGGCTCCTCGAAAACACTATCTTCTAGGACAATCAATGTTAATATTGTTGTTAGCTCTCAATTGGGTTCAATTTGAATCATTAGTATTTCTTCCTCAGTGGCTAAAAATTGAGACTCCTCTCTGACATCATTATTCTCACTTATGACACTCAATTTGATACAATATGCCCAAAACCTTGGCACTTAACGCATTATATGGCAATAACAGATTTGGGAGTGCTAGTTGGCACCATCTTTTTTCCACTCTACATGGGTTTCTCCTCTGGTTGGGTTGCCTTGGTGCTCTACTAGGTGTACTCCTGATCCTTGATTAGATGGTTGAACTCTATCGGAAGGGTGGTGTGGACCTGATACTGATGCTTTGTATCTCCACCTTCATGGCTAGGATTTGAACATTTTGTAATGTTTAATAAGGCTCAATTGTACCACATTGTAAATGGACGATCTTAATTCCCTCAGAAGATATCAAGCAGTGGTGTTCTCAGACTCCACTAGCCCACACTTCAATATTAGTTGTTTAACTCAGTTGTGTACTCATTTATGGAGAGATTTTACTAATTTAACAGGTGAAGCTTCAAGAACATGTCATGTTTGTAATGTGCCGGCAGGTACTAGTGTTGCATCTCTTATTTTAGATTAGAACAAATAGTATTTTTACTTTTACCTCCCCGTTGTCGAAAAGGCTTCTAGTACTCCCACCATAAAGAAGCATTCTTCCTTAACATAAAAGTGACTAGCTTGACCGTTTTATCTGGTGAAATATCCTTATACTCAAAGACCTGTTTCACTGTCTGAAGTCACTAGATAAACTCGTTCGAATTCATGGGACCGTCAAAATCTGATAAATCACATTTACTCGAAAATCTAAACTTCTCTTTTGATATTTTATGTCAAAATTATCGGAGTATTGGTTCTTCTTTAGTCTTCATTGGAAACTATCTAATAAAAGGGATTCAATTCCTTCATTCGATTTGGCGAGTAACCATTATGACTGATTGACTTCACTGGATTGCCTCCTCTCGAATGCAACAAGCATCTGCTGCAGCTGGAAGATTTCTCATCGCATATCATCCATAATAATCTCATTGACACCACTCTGTAAATTTTTCCTTAGCGGAATTGCGTCCTTCCTCTCAATCAAGTTTTCAATGGATGCAAAACTGTAAATCAAGATTGGTCAGGGGCTCAAGTTTGGGTGGTAGGTATCGGTGTGAAATTTTGATGGAGGTGTAAAAATTGTATTTTGAAAATAGAGTTAGGGCTAGAAATTGCAATAGGAATGATTTGGGTACAGTGGGAATTTTTTTTTGGGATTTTTGGATTGGGATAGCAAGACAAAACCCTAAGAAATTTAGGACTTGTCGGGCTCTGATACCATATGACACCGTTGTAGAGTTCCTAGACGGTGTGATGAAGAACAAAAGGAGTTGGAAAATTTGTAAGATTGATTACGGGAGGAGTGGGGGAGATTGAAGAGCTGCTAGGACAGCGAACTAGAAGCAGAAAAAGAGCGATTTTCGGTTGTAAACAGTAGGTAGCGGCGTTGGGAAGGTTGAAGGGAGCGAAATATGAGGTACTACAGCAGGTGGGGTGAGTTCAACGGCTCCCCGGACTAAAAAAAACAGCAAAATGATGAATCAACAAGGCATAAATGGCTGGATAGCAGAAAGGAAAATGGTGGGTTTCCTGCCTGCTGAAAGTTAAATGACGAAGAAGGCATTCGAACGTTCGAGAGAGATCACCACCTCAATCATGTCATTGCTACAGACATACCGCCTGAAAGAAAATTCAAGTATACAACACCCAAATAGATAAAACCAGGAGAAACACCTCCAAAATATATAAACCAAGCCAAAAATCCCAAAAATATAAAATACAAGATATGAATGATTCCCTCAGAGAAAAACCTAATTAGAAAATTGAGAAAAAGAAAGAAATCAAAAAGGAAAGAAAAAAAAAACTAAATTGGAAGTCGGTGTTCATGGCTCCCGTCCGAACCCACAACCTACGGCTCCTAGCGATCCCGCATTCCGCAACCTCTGCGATTTCGCGGGCGCAGAACAGATGTTCCACATCAATCATGTATGTGCACTTAGTCATGTCAGAGTCAAAGATATGGCCCTACACAGAGAAAAAGAGTTTGGATAGGGTCTACAGGTTATATAGAGATGACAAGATTTGACTGCAATCTACATGAAAACTTAAATCAAACTGAAGTAAGAAGCAGATCTCTTGGTAGTCTTGATGTTTCCGAATAGAAATGGAGTTGCTTTATTTAATTGTAAGTAGAGGTGCAAGAGATGAGCTTGCTGAGAGGGCATCAAAATTCTATAAATGAGTGCACACAATGATATATGTTAATAAGCGATAAGCAAAACTGCATAAAGAAATGCAAGCAATGATCACTGTTGAAGAGCAGCCGTCAAAGTTGCATATAAAGATGCAAGTGATGATGTTAGCTAGGGAACAATAATCAATCTACATAACATGACAATGTTTGTTGGGTAACAGGAATCAAAGTGGCATGCATGAATATGGGTGGGGAATTCATGTCTTTAATCTCCCTTGGAAGTTAATAATATAATAAGCCAGAGAAAAAAACCATTATTGTTAACTTACAGTTGGTGTAGATTGGCACTTTACCAACATCATTAACCCCAAAAGACAAAATTGGATTCACCCTCTAGGATGCAAATCTCCCTAGTTGGTCCCACCTTTTAATTGGTATTACAGTTAGGGCTGTCAATTTGGCTCGTTGTTCGCGAACAGCTCGCGTTCGGCTCGTGTTCGGAGTAAATGAGCCGAACACGACAATTATTTAAGCTCGAAATATAAACGAGTCGAACACGCACAAAAGTTTGTTCGCTCGTGTTTGACTCGAATTGGCTCGAAAATAAATAAATATATATATACATAATAAATATTCATAAAATTAAATATTTTAAATTATAATTAATTAAATTTTTCTAAAAAAATAAATTATCACATTTTATTAAATCAAATCCTATAAAATATAATATAAAATAATTTATTACTAATAATATTTCAATATTAATTATATAAAACAGTGTAATAGAAATTAAATAAATAAAATATTTTAAAAAATATATAATACTAACGAAAAAACCCTAACCGGCCTCCCATTCCGTCTCTCGAAACTTCTCTCGTTCATTCGGCACCCTCTCCCTCTCCCTCTTGCGAGTTGCGACTATACTCCTCCGACGACCGCGACAGCTTAGGGCTTGCCGTCTATGCTAATCTATCTAATCTCTACTTCTCTTTGTCGGCACTGTTGGCTCGATTGATTGGTATTCTTGCTTGTTTCCTTGATAGTCTTGCACGGCTGTTGTTTTTGTTTGTTCGATAGTCCTGCAAGGCTGCTTGTTTGGAGACCTAGGTGTTATCTTTGAGTATCTTTTCAGTAATATTTCATATTTATCTTCAGGTATGCCTCTTGTCTTAAACTTTCTTAAATTTCTTTTAGATTTAT
>NW_018164444.1:78039487-78065003 GCF_001263595.1 Phalaenopsis equestris
TGTACTTCCCTTAGAAAGAGTAACTTATTATTCGTGTAGTCTGGTTTTGGCTTTTGCTTGGTCCTATCAACGGACTTGGCTTGGCACTAGCACAGCACAAAAAAGAAGAAACCCAATTAGATGTGGCTCGTTCAATGATAAACTCGATTAAATTCTTAAAAAAATGAAAATATTGACTATACTAGAAGAAAGAAATTAACTCTATTTTTTTGTGAAGCATAGGAATTTTTATATATGCCTTTTGGAGACTTAAAACTATCTATAGACTACAGCAGAACGAAAATTGAGTAATCTCAATAGCCACATTGGACAAGGAAAGATTTAGGTACTCTCTACTCTCTGGAGCCATATGCTATTGCTATTTGCTAAAATTTTTTTGGCATGTGTCTTTTTAAATGTGGAAAGGTGTTCAAGAAATACCTTCATTCTATAGGTGTAATACAACTGTACAAGTTATCTTTGAAAAAGTTAGTAAAAGTTCTATGTTTGGTATGTTGTTAAAGATTTAACCTAGTTTTTTTTGCATTGCAATGTCATATAAGCTTTCAATTTTTCTGATGTATATGATTGATCATGCATTAGGTTGGCACTTGGCAGGCTAAATATTCTTTGTGGAGCTTCTTAAAACTTAAGGTGGTCAAGTTGAGACTCTTTCTTCAAGAGAAGGCATACTTTTTTTTTTAGCATTTAGTTCAAATTTTGGTTGGTTAAGTTTTATTAGTTTTGTGATGGGCAATAAGAAAAACACGAGCCACATAGGGAATATGAGTTTTTTATTTCATTTACAGTGCAAATATGCCTGAACTTGATCTTTCACAATTTGAATCATCCAGCAATAAGTTGCTAGATATACCAGAAGCTCATAATAACAACAAAAATGTCAATATTACTTTGCAAGGCCAGAGCCGGAAGAAGTTCCTCATGTTGTTATAGATAATAACATTGAAGAAGTCGCTACTAGAAAAAGTAGGAAGAGGTAGTTTACAGTGTGGGAGTATTTTGTGGAGGCTACATTTTCAATTAAGGGGGTTTCAACTTCCTTTTGGCAATGCAAATGTTATCGATCGAAATTTCAAAAATTTAAAACAGGAACTACTTCTCAACTTCTACGTCATGTTAGAGAATGTGCACAAATCAAAGTTAAAAGCAAGAAAAACGATGATCTTTCTGAAAAAAAAGGCAAAAAATGTTAAATTTTATGTCACTTGATCTTGGTGCAGACATTGAGATCCCAGTATTTCATGATCAAAAAAGCTACGATCAACATAAGATTAGAGAGATCATTTCTAAAATGATTATAGTGCATGAGTATCCGTTTAATATTATTGAGCATACATGGTTTAATATTTTATTGAAATACTTGAACCCTAATTATGAGAAAGTTTCAAGGAATACAATAAAAAATGATTGCATGAAAGAGAAGTTAAAAAAAAAATTTAGGGATATTCACAGGTTTTCATTAACATCTGATTGTTGGACATCAAATCAAACAATATGATACATGTGTCTAACAGTTCACTATATTGATCAATAGGATACATGTGTCTAACAGTTCACTATATTGATCAATCTTGAAAGATTAAAAAACGAATAGGATACACCTCATGCCAGTACATTTATTTGTGATGTCATTTCTTATTGTTTGTTAGATTGGAAGATACAAGATAAAGTATATACTGTCACTCTAGACAATGTTAGTAATAATGATGTTGCTGCTAGCTTGATTCATTCAAATTTTATGGCAAGAGGTAAACTGCATTTTAAGGGACATTTTTTCATGTTCGTTGTTGTGCGCATATTTTAAATATCATGATACAAGTTGGTTTAAAAAAGATTCAAGACATCATTTATAATATCAGAGAGGCTATAAAATATATAAAGAAGTCGCCAGCAAGGTTGCATAAGTTTGTTGACATAGCCAAACAATTAGGGATATCAATAAAAGATTTGTGTATTAATGTTTCAACAAGATGGAACTCAACATTCTTGATGCTTGAGTCTGCTCTGATTTTCGTAATGTGTTCACTCATTTTGCTAATCGAGATAATAATTTCAGTTGGTTGCCTTCAGATTCAAATTGGGATAGATATGATAAAATCAGAAAATTTCTTTTTGTCTTTAATAATGTGACAAAAATGATTTCAGGTTCTTAAAAAATTTTCTTTAATAATGTGACAAAAATGATTTCAGGTTCTTCCTACCCCACTTCAAATATTTTTTTACCTGTTGTGATGCATATAAAAAAATTGTTGCCATAGGGGTCCTCTTTTTCTAATGAGTTTAACAGAAACATGGTTTTTACAATGAGAGGTAAATTTGATAAATATTAGGGTGAATGTAATCTTTTAACGTCTATCGCAGTTGTTTTAGACCCTCGCTTGAAAATTAAAATTATACAGTTTAGTTTTGCAAGTACGTATACATCTGTTGAATCAGGCTCTAAAATTCAACAAGTTGAAGATGTTTTGTGGGAAATTTACAATACTTATGCAAGTGATATTGCAAATTCCAGTTCTACGAGTGATAATGTTTCATCAAAGTTACCCAGTGATTCCGTTATTCCAAAAAGTTTTGATTGCATGGTCGCATTTACTGATTTTGTTGTTTCATCTCGTTCTATTCAACCATCAAAATCAAATCTACAAGTCTATTTAGAGGAGGGTCTTTATTTGCCCAATAAAAATGAGAATTTTTGAGTGGTGGAAGTTAAACACTCTTAAGTATCTTTGCTTGTCCAAAATGGCTAGAGATATATTATCAATTCCAATAACAGTTGCTTCAGAATCAGCATTTAGTACCGGTGAAAGAGTTCTTAGTGATTTTAGAAGCTCTCTCTCGGCAAATACGATGAATGCATTAATATGTTCTTCTAGCTGGATTAGATCATTTGCTGAAAAATGTCAATTTCATTATTTATTTCTCATTGCATGCAAGAAGAAGACCAGACATTTTCTGCTGAATGCTAAGCTCCGGAGATTTTCATAGGCAATTCATAGGCATATAATACAATTCTGTAGATTCACAATTATTATTTTGGTAGTTATAAAAATATTTGGTGCAAAAATGTCTTTTATTCTGTACTTAATAATAAATTTCACTGAGCACAACAGCTTTATTACATTATTTCTATTGTTTATTTTGTTTCTCCTTTCCTTTTAAAATGTTGATTTTGCCTAAATGTGCATGTTTGTAGGATCATTTTTGGGAAGATTTACATGCATACCGCTCAATTTTTATGTATTTACAAATCAAACCTAAATCTACTACTTATTTTTGTGCATATTATTTGGCCTTGGATATCTATGTAACTTGCTAATTTTATTTTCTTTGTTAAAAATTTCCTTTTGTTGACTAGCGTGCATCAATGCTTCAATTATGGGTTTTTTGTTTGTTTGTTTGCTAATTTTGGTTTGTTTAGGGTTTAGGGTAATTATTTTTCATATGTATATGAGTTTGTGGTTTTGATATGGTTCAATGCCTGTAATGGCACACTTTGTTGTTGAATGGGAGTCTGGCAAGGAGGGTTGCACAATGCATGTTTCTCCAGACCATACAATGCATGTTTCTCCATACCATATGCATTGCCAAAAAGAATATAGGATGGCGTGATTGCAAGCTTTCAATCCTTAAGGTTAGATTTTTAGTCCTTGAGTTATGTCGAACTGTTAGTGATGTTTCTTATATACCGGCATTTTTGACAAATAATGGTTGTTTTTAATTTTTTTTGAATCAGTCATGGTTGTGAGAATGTTATTGGATCTTACCCAATTTCAGTTCATGTGAGAATTTTATTGGTTTATCAAAGAAAGATGTTGATCGCTTGCTTTCTTTACTTGTTGATCAGGTGAGCCATATATTGTTGCTTCATTTTTTTTATTTTTGGCAAATATATAAGTTTTTTGCACTTTCGTTAACAAAATGTTAAGTGGCAGTTTTTTAATTCTCGACAAATATATGTGAGTCTTGTGTTTTCCTTGTATGTTTATTATTGGAAGCACGTAAGACTGCAAATATTGGAATGAAATACTCAACTAATTCCTCTCAATTCTTGTTATGGTATTATAGTCATAAAATTTTTACTCAAGACATTTACATACATAACACCCAATTTTTATGTATTTACATATCTAAAGCCTAAACATTAAAAGTTTTAAGTGTTAGATATGTAAATATCTCATTTCATTGTTCATCTAATTTCTAATCTCTCTTTCCGGATACTATCTTACAGAAGCCTGCGAAGCTTCCCTTTACATTTCAAGTCATCAGAAGAATTCTCGGTGGTGGAATCTCCATTTTCGAACTTCCCCCATTATCATTAGATCATCAACCATAAAGATTGAAGAATTAATTCAAAGTTATAGTTTAAATTTAACGTATATTTTTATTTTTTTAGTTTTATGTAAACTAAAAGAATATGCATTAAATGTAAATTTTATTGAAATGTTCAATACATTTGTTTTTACATAAATTTTATTTGATGCTTTATTTGTATTTTTTGTAAAATTGCTTAATTAATAAATTATAAAATTTGTAATAAATTGATTCTTATTTGGTAATTTTTTTAAAATAATATTAATACTCTTATTGGGTAAAATTTTGTATTCAATTTGTTCTTGTAATTTTTTTTAGCTGATCCATTTTTTTTAGTTTATAAATGTCTTGAATTTTTATATAAATTTGCAATTAGAAAAATTTTTAGATAAAATTATTATTTTATTTTTTAAAAATAATAATTATTAAAATATTTTTTTTATTTTAACGAGTCAATTTCGAGCCGAACACGAACATGAACATTTAAAACGAGCTGAGACACACTGTTCACGAGCCGATTTCGAACACGAGTTATTTCAAACGAATCGAATAAGAACCGAGCCTCAGTCGTTTACAGCCCTAATTACAGTATTTGATTAAAGTCTCATGGGTTATCTAAAGTTGATAATTAGTAAAGTGATAAGGGTTAAATAATCCCAAAGAATGAGAAGGCAACCTTTAGAAATTTTGGTAAGGGATAGATCCTTATGAATAGATGCATGGAGACTAGTATAGGCTATTATATCAGTCGATGATAGTGGGATGAATTCCTATAGATAATGCTAAATTGTTGTGTATAAAAATGATCTTTTATGTTGTTAGGGTTTGAATATATGGGTTAAATCGAACTTAATTCCAAATTCAAGATACAGTAAAACAAAATGAGAGTTCAATATGCCTTCTTTTTTTTATTTTTTTTATTTTTTAAGATTGTAGATAAATAATAATTTAAGTTAATTATTGGAGTCTTCATTTGGGTTAAAAGAGAGAAAGCTCAGACAATATCTCTCCTCTAAATGGGAAGACAGATGAGTATAATACCAAACCCTTCGGGAGATTTATAAGCACAAGGATAAAAGGGATTTTAACGATGATAATCCATATCACATCTAAGATCAATCAAATGTCCCTCAATTATGGGTGTTTTGGTCCTCTTATGCATTGAAAGGTCGAGAATCAAACCGCATCATACTTGAGATTTATGCATGTTCTCAACAATAGTGAATGAATCGAAAGAAGCCTAAAGCCCTAAGATTAGTGACATTGGAGTTTTAAATTAGACATTCAAAGATATATATATATATATATTAATGAACTTAAGAATAGTACGAAAGTTGATAGGAATTAGACGGAAGGATCTATGCCAAAACCTCATAATTGAAGTTGGTTAGATGGTTTTCGCCAAGCGCAATCAAACAGGGACACAAATCGTGATATGTTATGAAAGTGTAGAAGGTTGTGAGGCTATTGCCTCACTTTACCCTTGTTACAAAAAAAAAAGAAAAAAGAAAAAACAAAAGCACAAAACTCAAGATGCTTAATCAAACAGTTGGAATTAATACAGGCAAAATTCTTAAGGACACAACAATAACATATTGTAATGTCATTAGCTCCAAATAAAAATGAATCACCCATATCAATTATGAATATCCTAATTAATGAATATAAAACAATTACACATTATAAGGTTATAAAATCATCATCATTACTATTGGATTTCTCTAAATTATTTGGGACCGACTTTACTATTTGTTATTGTTCAATGTTGTTTAAAATGTTAAACATATTCTCTGCAGACCATTTTGAGCATATTCTATTATTACAACCATAGATCCGACACTTCTCCTTCATAATCCACTCACACAATTTTTTATTGTTCTTCTAATAGGCTAATGAAGCAAAGATTTATTATCAATCTTACCACATAAATCAAAATGCAATAAGTAAAGAAAAGGAAAAAAGGTACCTTCTGTCAACTAAATTGAGGGAAAAAAAATTAATATAATGACATATCCCTTCATAGATTAAGCACAAATAACTAGCATAACTTGCTAAGAGACAATTAATGCAAGACACTCATTAAGTTCACCACTTTCAACAATAGATGTGGAAATTGTATAAGCACCACAAATGAAAGCACAATGCCAACTTTACTTGGGAGCGAACAAAGAAAAATAGAGTAACCATTGAAGTTAATAATGTCCCTTCTGATGGCTCATTTAGTTATTGGTAAAAGCAGTAGAGCGCACGAGAACACAGTTAGTGCTCCAATCTTTTGTCACATTGTGAGCAGACTATGTAAAATCCTACAACGCTCTAAAAAAGATTTGAAATATGCAATTGTTATCATCTGATATTGAATCGATGCAACAAATAATGAAATAAACAAATGAAAGAATACAAATTTTACATGGAAAACCCAAGATGAGAAAAGCTACGAGCAAAAGAGAAGAATTCACTATATCAAATAAGAAATTGCAAGTGGGGAGTTTTGACCAACATAAAATTAAAAAAATTAAAGATGAGTTCACCTATACAAAACAAAAAAGGGATATTAACAAAACCCCATTAAATAAGATAATTAAAAGAGAACCAAATAAAATAAGAACACACATATAGTAATATAGAAATTATTATAAAATTGATCGAACACAAAAACATTCAATCCATGTGCTCAAAATTTTCTTATGGGACAATAAGGACCAACATATTTCATGTCACAAATTTAGCAATCTTCACCTTAACACAAATTCCAAAAAAGTATAATATGTATTTAATCTTAGTCAGAACTTTCTCCACCTCTTCTGCAAAGCTCTAATTATCAAGAATGAATATCAACCAAATCTAAGAAATGCTCAAACTTGGGTAATGTGTTAGTCATCATATCCGTAAGATTATCATAATTATTAATCTTGTTCGTGATTATATAATTATGAGCAATAACTTTACAAATGAAGTGATAACAAACATCCATGTGCTTAGTTTTCACATGAAATATCTTATATTTATTGAGATAAATAGCACTTTGACTATCATACATTGGTGTGGTGATCTTCAAATCTTCGCTAAGCCCATCAAATAAACCTTTCAACCAAAGAGTTTCTTAGCAACATTTAGTAATTATCATGTGCTCGACTTCAATTGTAGATAGTATAACCATTGTCTATAAAGTGGCCTTTCAACTAATAGTAAAAACATCCTGTACGTGATTACTTTCTACCAAGATCTCCAACAAAATTTGAATCAACATGGCCAATGATTTTATATATTGTCTTCCCAAACTGGAAACAAACATCTTTTATTCCACATAGATATTTGAGGATCTATTGAACTGCTTTCCAATGCTTCTTACCCAGATAACTCATATATTTGCTAATTGCATTTACTGCACATGACGAACATATCATAGCATACATGAGAGATGGAACTCGAGACATATAGTCAATCTCATCATCTGATTGTGAATTTCAAGTTGATGAAAAACTGAAATATGCAGCTAATGAAATACTAACAAGTTTAGCATTCTACATATTTAACTCATGCAAAACTTTCTCAATATACCTTTTGACTCATAAATAACTTGTCTTTCTATTACTGTGAATCTCCATGCCTAGCTTTTTTTTTTTTTTTTTTTTTTTTTGTATCTTTTAAATATTTGATCTCAAACTCACTAAAAGTTGAGCTTTTAACATCTTAATATTTTCTTTATTCTTAGCAACTATGAACATATCATCAACATTTAAGAACAAGTAAATAAATATATGTTATTATTCCTCTTAAAATAAACACAATTATCATAAATGTTCCTCTTAAACTCATAAGCATTGATGAATGAGCCGGATTTTTTATACTACTATCTAGAAGACTGCCTCAAATAGTAAAAAAATTTCTTCAATAAACTAACATGGTCTTCTTTTATTGTAACCATGAATCACTCAGATTGTTGCGTATAGATGTCTTCCTCAAACTCTATGCAAAAAAGCAACATTTGCATCTAATTGCTCAAACTCAAGGTCATGCTTAGCCACAACACTAAATAAATCTCAAATTGAACTATATTTGACCATTGCAAAGAATACATCGATAAAGTTTACACCTAAAATTTGATTGAATCACTTTGCAACAAGTATAGCCATAAATGTCACGTCTTCAACGCCCAGTTTATTTTTTTCTTAAATATTCATTTATATTGAATAGCTTTCTTACCTTAAGGCAACTTTACCAAATCCTATTTTTGTGTATAAATTCAATATCGTATTGCATAGAGATCATACATATACTTACCCAAGTCAACTGAATTAACCGCTTCTCTATAGCTAAAAGGTTCTTCACCACACTCAATACTTTCAACTACATTTAGAGCATAAGTAATCAAATCAGCCTTTCATACCTCTAAGGAGGGTTAATTCCTCTTGTTCTATTATTGGCAATGTAACATTCTTGTAGTGGTGATGGAAAAGCGGCATCACCTTGATTTTATGAATTGAACACGGAAGTCATGTTCGATAATATATCTATCTCAATTTAAAGCTCTATTTGTCTGTGAGACATCTCCTTCTGAGCATCATAATTAGATTTTGTAATAGATACTGTATGTAACATGACAAACTTATCAAATACAACATTTCTACTAATGATGATTTTGTTATATTTTTGCGCACCTTAACTTGCGGTCTTTTAACTCCAATTTTATAGCCAAGAAATATGCACTTTATAGATCTAGGCTTAAATTTATCATTATTAGTATGAGAATATGTAGGATAGCAAAAAATTCTTAAATTAGAATAATCTTTAAGTTTACCCAATCAAATCTCTTGTGGAGTCTTCTTGTTGATAACAATGGAAAAAAGAGTGATTCAAAAAGTAACAAAAGGTAGAAATATATTTAGCCCAAAATAACTTAGATAGCTTAGCATTGAAGAGCATACAACGAACCTTCACCCGCTTAGAGCTCGTACTTAAGCTCACATCGTAAAGGATATTAGCTTACTCTTGAGCTGTAGAGTAAAGATACACGCGGTGGGCAAAGGAAGCAATCTAATCTTATCAGTGTTGTATCGCTAACTAAGCCCAAGATTTTCTTACTGATTGCTCTGGGCAATAAGCGCTTTCAGTCAAGCCAGATTCTCTTATCTTTCTTTACCTTTAACGAGTAAGCAAGACTGTGTTCCTTATTCAACTTGGTGCAACTGATAAGAATCTTCATTATAGTCATGTTCATTCGCTCTGCCTGACTATTTTACGATGGTGTGTAGTGGACTTTGAAGTTTCTCAAAATTCATTTCAATTTTTAGAGTGCATTAAATTCTCCTGAACAAAATTTCAGCCCATTATCAGTGCAAAGGTGTTTCATCTGCTTTCTAATATGCTTCTTGATCGTAATCTTTCACTCCTTAAAAGTTATTAAAAGATCACTCTTATTGACACGGGAGCTTACCGCCAACCATACTGTAGCAACTACAGTACCGTGAATGCAGTTACTATAGTTGTTATAGTAACCGCAACCCCCTTTCCTATTTAATCTCTTTCCTTTCATTTCTTTTCCTTTCTATTTCTGATGATTTTCCATTATTTCCTTATCTGCTTCTTTCATATTCCTCTCCTTGCATATTATGAATCTTTTCTATCCTACTCTATATTGATTTTATCTAATAATTACCTCTTCATATAGGTGTTGTTTTTTGAGGTTAGGGAGGAGTTTTTATGAGTGCAGATTTCTGAGTACTGACTTAGAGGCGTTCTCCCTCTCCAGGGGCTGCATCCGACGATGAGAAGGTTTTCTGACTGTCATTCGTCCAAGGTGGTGATCGTCTCTAAGGGTCCGAGTAGTGCTCTAGTTGTAGCTCGACCCCAACATGACATTTCTTCTTCTGCAGCCCCTCGGGCCCCGCTTCCAACAGCCACAAACCACTCAACCTTCTTGTCATCTTCATTCTCTGTTGTTGTTTGATGTTTCATGCAGCTATTCTGCCACTGCCAACCGCGCCAACACCCTCTCTGCTGCTATTCAATGCTTCCAACAACTGTCTTGTTGCCGCCAACCCCACTAAGACCTTCCTCACTGTTGTTTGGTGCTTTCTGCAGTTGTCCCTGCACCCTTCAGCAACTGCAGCCCCTCCTCTACAGTTGTCAGCCACCTTCCAGCCTTCTTTCAGGAACCGCAGCCATTTTCCATCAGTCATGAACTCACCGTTCGGCAGGCTCCGCCAACGTTGTCACCGATGGATATCTTTTATTATTTATGTTGTTTGTGTTTGTTTCACGTTGTCACCGGTGGATATCTTTTATTGTTTATGTTGTTTGTGTTTGTTTGTCATTACTTCATGTTTTTTCAAGTGTCGTGTTTATAATTTGTTTGAAATTCAGACATAATACTTTGTGCTTCCGTTGTGGTTTAGGTGTTCTCCAGTATCATTTGGTATCAGAACTAACCTAACCATAGCCTTCTCCTAGGGTTCCCCAGCATCCGGCCCCACCAAGCCACCTCCTACCAACATTTTTCAACCCTAAAAGCTTCGACAGATGAAGTTGAAGCTCCCCGACCCCAGGAGATTAGCACGACAACTTACCACTCGTGGTACTGTAACAACAACAATATCACGGACGCGGTTACTGTAGCAACTACAGTGACTACGTCTCCCTTTTACTATTTAATCCCTTTCCTTTTCTGTCATAAAAATTTCCCATTACAATTCATTTCCTTCTTTACTTATTTCATATTCCTCTCCTTGCCTATTATATATCTTTCATATCATACTCTTTACCTATTTTATCTACTAATCCCCTATTCAAATAGGTATTGTTTTCTGAGGTTACAGAGGAGTTTTTATGAGTGCAAATTTATGAGTGTTGCCTTAGATGCATTCTTCCCCTCTGGGGGTTGTACCCGAATGTGCTCCGGATGTAACCCGTCCAAGGTGGCGGCCGTATCCAAGGGTCCGGATGGTGCTTCGGCTGTAGCTCGACCCCGAAGAGACATTTATCCTTCCGCAGTCCCCTCCGACCCTACTTCCAACAGCCGCAAACCACTCAACCATACTATCATCTTCATTTCTTGTTGTTGTTTGACGTTTCCTACAATTATTCTACTGCTGCCAACCGTGCCAACATCCTCCCTATTGTTGTTCGACACTTCCAGCAACTGTCCTGTTGTCGCCAGACCCGCCGCCACCTTCCTCATTACTTTTCGGCGCTTCCGCAGCTATCCCTGCACCCTCTAGCAATCGCAGCCCCTTCCTCACAGCCGCCAGCCACCTTCTAGCCTTCTTTCAGCAACCACAGTCATTTCCCATCAGCCGCCAACCTACAATCCAGCAACCACCATTCACGTTGTCGCATGCAGGTATCTTTTATTGTGTATATTATTTGTGTTTATTTGTCATTACTTCCTGGTTTCTCAAGTGTCATGTTTGTAATATGTTTGGAATTTAAATATAATAATTTGTGTTTCTTGTGGTTTGGGTTTCCTCCGATATCATTTATACTTCAAAAAGAAAATTCAAACTTTTTAAGAGAAATCATCAATGAATGTCAACATATATTTGACACCACCTTCAAATGATATTATAGATAGTCATCAAAGGTCAGAATATATGTAATTTAATATTTAATTGATAGCGTGAATGTTAGTATTGAACTTAACTCTTTTCTATTTTTTAAATATAAAGTGTTTACAAGACTTTAATTTAGTAATGCTCTAACTAATTGGAAGGCATCTCCTACTCAGTTCAGTTATCTCATTCTCACACATATATCCAAGAGCATGTGTCAAATTTTGATTGCTTCATTATCTTAGTAACTGCTACAACACATAAAATATAAAGCCTTGCAAGATATAACGTTTAGTAGCTTTCTTCTATTATTTCATCATACCAACAAAGTCTTTATTGACCTTTAAAACTCCACCTTCACCTTAATATTTATACCCTTCAATATCAAGCATGCTTAAAGAAATTAAATTCCTTTTCAAATTTCAGTCAAGTCTTTACATCTCCAAGCGCTCTAGTGACTTCATCGAATGTTTTGATTATAATAGTTCCAATATTGATCATCTTACAAGGACCATTACTACTCATTAGCACATAACCCATCGACACCATTTCATATGTTAAAAATTAGTCCCTATTGGGACACATATGAAATGTGCAAGTTGAATCAAGAACTCGATCATAAGATTTGACATCATAGATAACTAGATATTCACAAGCACCGACTTCTTCAACAACATTGGCTTCACCAAAGTTATCTGATTGTTTGTCTTTTTGATTAGAAGATATTTTTTTTTAAATTTTGCAGCTTGTAATATACAAATTTGATATATCCCTTTTTTCTTACAATAATTGAAAACCTTACTTTTATTTCTTGATTTTGATATTTCTTCATATTGGCATCATAACTTCTCTTTTGAGTTTTACCTCGAATGACAAGTTCTTTTTCCTTAGCGACATATTCATCCACAAATTGCTTCATATTCTCTTTAAAAAAATAGAGCATCATATACTTCGTATAGAGCAAGTGTCTCTCACCCATACAAGATAGTATCTCTAAACATTGTGTATGATGAAGGTAACCGGCACATGATTAATGAAAAATCTTTTTTGTCATGCAAAATTTCCATGACTTCTAAATTAGAGACAATTTTCTAAAAGACAGTTAGGTGATCTATAAGAGTTGCACCTTCTATCAGTCTTCAAGGGTGCAAATGTTGTTTCAAGTGCACTTTACTAATCAAATATTTTTTCATGCACAATTGCTCTAATTTTAACCATTATACAATAATGATCTTGTTTTTTTTTTTTTAATATCCTATAAAATCTAATTAGGCAATTGAAAATGAATTTGGAAGTCTTTCAATATTGTTGCTCTAATTTTAACCATAATACAATAATGATCTTGTTTTTTTTTTTAAATATCCTATAAAATCTAATTTGGCAATTGAAAATGAATTTGGAAGTCTTTCAATATTTACAATGCTTCTACTCCAACGACTATGATAAATACATATTTTCAAACCCAAATAGAGTGTCATCTAAATCTATATGTGCAAAAACAAGTCACAACTTAACATGTCAAAGTGAAAATTTGGTATTGTGATCTAAAAGATGGATGTGTTGTCACCGTTGAGACCAAAATTTTGCTCTAATACTACTTGTTATCACTTGAAATTAAATTGATACACCAAACAATGAAAAAAATAAAAGAAAGAATACAAATTTACTTGAAAAACCCAAGTTGAAAAAAATCAAGGGTAAAGAAAAAAATTCACTATATGAAATAAGAAATTACAAGTGGTCGACTTTAACCAACATAAAACCAAAGTAGGGGAACAATAGTTAACTTGTACAAAATGAAGAGGGGTTTTATAAAATTTAACAAGATCCCTTTAAAGAGAACGATTAAAAGATAGCCAATAAAATAAGAGCATGCGGATTGCAATCTAAAGATTATTATAAAACTGACCAAAAAGTAGAAGCCTCTAATCTGTGCGCTAAGAGTTTCCTTCTAAAACTTTAATTTGTGTGCTCACAACTTTTTATAAGACAAGCAGGACCCACAAAATTTGGGTCACAAATTTAACAACAATGTGTATAATTGTGTACTTAGTGCACAGCGAGCCGACACTAACATTATATGAAAATAACGCTAATCTCGGTTTCCACAGAGTATAATTTCCTCCAAATAGTTAACATTCATGCTACCCTGCCCTCAAACCATCCATATTGGCCATTTTTACATCAAATAAACCATTAGAAGAAAACCCAAAACCTAAGGATTTTTTCGTTCTGAAGGAATTGCAAGGAAGGAAAAGAAAAGCAACTGATAGCGAAAATGATTAGGGAGATTAATTTAGATTTGTTTTTTTATCGAAACTCGTTTCCATTAGCAAAACTGGAACCAAACACACAGCATAAAATTGTAAGTAGCATGCATTTGCATTCCCCGTCAATTCCTTTAAACCAAACATGCCCTTAAAAGCGTCGTTACTTACCGACTGCACGATTGCATCAAAGAACCTCAACTCAACCTCGGCTAACCGATTGGCTGCACAAACCCTCATGCCCTTTACTACTACATCGCAGTTCTTGTCCTGCAGTTGCGACGACGCCAGCCGAAATCGCTTTCGGAACTCCTCAACGCTCTCAATGTTCTTGAATCCTTCAACGGTGTATACCTCGTCGTATTCTTGGGGGAAATCGCAGTACATTACAAGAAGTTTGTCGCCCTCCAAACGAAGCCGGACGGAGTACCAGGCTTCATCATGAGATCTGAAATCCAACATTGGCGACACCTCGGCGGCATCCACTTGGCGCTTCGCTGACATTGTCGTTTCGATTGCGGAGAACGGAAGCCGGAGCGTCGGGAAAATTTATTTACTCAGGAGGACTCCGATGACTAGAGTGAGTGGAACCGGATCCCACTACATATAAAAATTCAAAAAAATCTCAGTTAAGGTGACCCGGTCCGAATCACCGCTGAGAAAAATAATATGTGCATTTTTTCCTGAATCCGGCCCGAATTTAATCCGCCGGGCACCGAAACAGACAAAAAATGACTTTAAGTTAGATTTGGGGATTTTTGTAAGTTCGCATTCGGACACCTTCCTGCTTCTTTTTCGACTCTCTTCGGCTCTTCGGACGGTTGTTTGTCTTCGTCGGTAGTGGTTCTCCGTTCAGACAGCTTGGTGGTAGTTCTGCATTCGGTTTTTACTTTTTAAAAAGAAAGCTCGGTTTCTTAATACTCATTATAAATATTAGTGTTTTGTCGTTCGGCAACAACAAGTGATTTGTTTTCTTTCGCTTTTTAGCACACAAAATGGAATGTCACCAAGGTATGGAAGAAGAAGCTAGCGGTCCCCTGAAGTCGTTGAAGTAAGTACATTGTTTATTTTAGAGAAAAAGTTGAAGTTATAATGGTGTTATAGTAGTGTTATAGTCATGTTATAGTCGTGTTATTGTGTGATTGTGTGTTATAAATGTGTTATTTTGTGTTATTGTTGTGTTTTATTGTTATAATTGTGTTATATGTGTTATTGTTGTGTTATGTTATTTAGAGATATGTTATAGATGTGTTATTGTGTGTTATAGATGTGTTATTGTGTTATAGATGTGTTATTGTGTTATTGTTGTGTTATGTTATTATAATGATGTTATAGATGTGTTATTGTGTGTTATTGTTATGTTATGTTATTAGAATTGTGGTATAGATGTCTTATTGTGTGTTATTGTTGTCTTATAGTTGTGTTATAGTTGTAACATAAGCATAACACAATCATAACACATTCATAACACACGATAACACAAAATTAACATAACAGTAACACAATAATAACACAATAATAAAATAAAAATAACGCAACAATAACACAATTATAACACAATAGTAACACATATCAACTTATCTGTAACACAACAATAATTGAACTATTGCAGTCATATAACACGTATGTAACACAATAATAACACATTTGTAACCCAACAATAACACATATGTAATAATAACAATTGAGTCATTTTAAAATGTGTGAATGGAGAATGTTTTATATAATAATATTTCCTATGTTTGTTGTTGTAGGTATACAAACGCAGAAACGTTCAATTGTAGATGTCGCCCTTCCGCAGTGAGGAGTGCACTCAATACAGTTAGACACATTGTACTTTTTAAGAGAAATAAATGTCAGTCAGTTTTTTGGCACGCCTCCTTATCCCCAAGATAATGTGTTCACTCTACATATCATGGGATTCTAGAATAATGAAAGAAGAGCTTTTGTGATGGGTTGGAAGTTGGTAAAATTCCACGTCGACCATGTGGCGCTGTTGTTAGGCATGCCCAACTGGGGAGAATCTGTTAGTTGGAGGAAAACTCTATCATCCCTTGTAGATTTGAGAGCAAAAAAGAAAGATTTGATTAAGTCTTCAGTAAAGTCTTCCACTCATTTTGAGAAACTATTTCTTTAAGTTTTTACTGATAAATTTATTCTTTCCCTCAAGCAATTTCGGTCTGCCTGCAGGTCTTTATGCATTTGGAGAGAACGTACAGACCTTCTCTTCGTTTAACTGGTCTGCTGTCATCTGTGATTATATGATTGATCAAATGAATTTTGTTGCAATCAAAATAAGGTGGAATCAGCCACTTGGTTACATATATGGTTTTGTATTTCTTTTATTTGTAAGTTCATATTGTCCACATTTAAAAATTTTCTTTTTCACTAATTATTTTTTATGTTTTTTGTCTTCTGATAAAATGATTTTTGATATGTGTGTTATCTGCAGCTTTGATATTTTGAGCACACAACTCTGTTTACTCCTATACACCTGAGGTTATACCACGAATGTTGAGGTAGCCAAAAATTCATGGATAGACAACAACACAAATTCATGAAGCCTTTAAGGTGCTCGAGCATGTACCGGGAAGTAATATTATTTGTAATAAAATTTAATTTGGGTAATTTTCAATGTTGCTTTAATAAATATAGGTAAAACATTGTGATTTTTTATGTATGTTAATGACACCTTCATCGACTTGAAGGAAGATGAGCTTCACATGTTGTCCAATCCTGAGCATTGAACACCCAGCTCTGCCATGACTCTTCCTTGTACTGGTCGTTGTGAAACTCCAGTCGAACCGCCATCACCAAAATCCCAATGTGTTGGTATAATTGTTTCAAGTGAGGTGACCCCATAAGCAACACATAAAAGGGGAGGTAATGAACTTGAAGGAATAATCGAGCTACTTAAATCTCAACAACAAATAAGTTTAAGTTTACAAGAATCTATGTTTGTCATGAATAAACAAATGACTAATGTTGAAGAGTCACTTTCCACCATCACAAATATAGTTAAGAGATCAAAAGAAACCAAAGCTGATAAAGAGCATGCAAGTCGCCGAAAGAGTAAGTCCAAAGATGTGAAAAGAAAAAGGAGCATAATTAATGAGAATTTACCAGTTCACATCAAATAGCCATCTGAAGTTCCTGCTGTTCGGGATGACACTTTATATTTCAATTTTTTAGTTAGTGTTTATAATTATTTTTTTTTATTCTGTAGCCTCGTATTGTTGCATCTTACCTAGAATATCCTGGTAGATCATTAGTACCACGTGAGATGCAAGATATTATTGATAATTGTATTGCTACATATACGGGGGTATAACTTTTAACAGTAGTTTTCATTTTATGTAATAGTTTGATATTCAGATGTGACAATATTTTTTTCTTAAATATACAAACATGATTTTCTTGCAAATAATGGTTTTGGAAGAGCAATTGACCCAACCGGCCTCGAGTATGTATTGTTAAATGAGTGGTTTGGAAACGAACATGTTGATGTTTTTGCTGACATTTTGCTTGAAAGAATTGTCAGGTCACATGAATTATACAGACCTTACCTCTTTGTAACGTCGCAATATTGGGTAATTGCAATTGTTTAATTTATCCATATTTTTATGGCTCATACTTTCATTGTAGACACAATTCAATTTAACAACTTTTGCAGATGCATTGGAAATTGGATAGTCCCGCTTTCTTGAAATATATCACGAAGAAAAGTATAAATGAAGCACAAGTTATATTATTTCCTATAATTCATAATGGCCATTAGACTTTGTTGGTGGGTGAGCTGAAATTGAGAAAATGGAAATTGTACGACTCTCTGCCCAACAGTGTGTATAGGAATGTTGCCCACAAAGTTGTAAGTGTATTACGCACTAATAACATCTAATGTCACATAAATAACACTCTCATAACCTTTGCAGGTGAAGTTGTTTGCAAAGGATGCTGCAAAGGCTTTTCCTAGAGCCAAACTTGCGACATGGGGATTTACACTTGTTAGGGGTGTACCAATGCAAAGCAATAGTGTTGATTATGGTATATTCATATGCAAATTCATGAAAATTGTAGTATTGGCACAACCACAATATATTGATTGGACCCCGTATCTTAACTGACAAGAAGACATTGAGAGATTTATAACTGAATTTGTTTACGCCCTATGTATGTGGTCCAAGAATAAAACTGATTAAAAATGTACTAATATACATGTTCTAAATTGTGTTTTAGCAGTCTATTTTGACTATCCAGTAGTAAAATAATATTTGTGCTAAATAATACCATGTATAGATTGTTTCGTCTTCTTTATTATCTCCTTCGAATGAAATAATGTATTTTAAAAATTTATTTTATCTTTTGAATTTTATATTAACATAGGTTTTACTATGTTAAGAAGTAGCTATTTTACGGAATAAAACTTTTATTTTGAAAATTTCATGTTATAATGTCATATAACACGATAAATTTTAAAATAACGCATCAATAATTCGTTATAACACATGAATTTTGAGCAATAACGTGTCAATATTGTGGTACAACAGTTGAATTTTTCCAAATAACACATTAATAATTCGTTATAACGCATGTATTTTCAAAATAATGTGTATATATTATCATATAACACGATGATTTAAAAAGTAATGTGGTTAAATTAAATTATAGCACATTATTTTCGATAAATAATGCGTAAATAATACCACGGGACGGCGAAATAACACAGACCTGCGTTATATGGCAGTTGTATAACACATGGGGAATATTCCCCATGTGTTATACTGTGGGACTGTGTTATAACACATGCCTGGGTTGTAATACCGCAGGTAAAGGTGTCATAGGAATTCAGTATAACACATGGGGAATGTTCCTAATGTGTTATAGCGTCGGACTGCATTGTAACATAATCATGCGTTATAATACCGCGGGTAGAAGTATTATAGGCAACGGTATAACACATGAGGAATATTTCCCATGTGTTATATCACGCGATGGTGGATTTTTACAAGTGTTATAAGTGTTTTTCCTATATTATTGTTGTGTTATTGTACTATTTTGAGGTGTTATTGAGATGAGTATATGTTTTAAATAGGTGTTATCGGCTGCAGAATAACATGGGCCTGCATTATAGGCGGTGGTTTAACACGATTCGGCATCATGGTGCAATTTGAGCCTCAAATGGACGTGTTATAGCATTAATTATGTAATAATATATATGTTACCGTTACTATAAATATTACATCATAACATATAATTTTAAATATGCTATATATAATAAATAGATTAAATAACATTAATCATGAATCTGCCATTTTATCTAGCCAATCAATCATTAAATATATTTTGATACGATTAGCAATATAGCAATTTATATTGATTACTTAATAACATATACTATAACAGGTAATATATATAATTAATTGAATATTATAACATATAATATAATATACCATTAATGAATCATGAAAACATTTAATAAAATGATTTTAGTAAACAACCATTAAAATTACATATAGATCACTTAGTGATGAACATGTCACAAGTGTTGTTGAAAGACATTGACTTGATAATATTACAATTATAGATCACTTATTGAATCCATCAACAGTTGGGCATATCCTTGTGTTGGTTGCGATGATGGAGAAATTAAAATGAAATAGAAATAATAATGTCACTAATGAGTTTCAGTTATACATTTGACTGAGACAATTTGGCATTTTAAATAAATTTGTCTCAGATGGTATACCGGAATCTTGGCTTGTTGATGCTTCTTGGTGTTTTCCTATATACAACAATTTAAGTTAGAGAAAGACATTTATACATATATTAAAATATCTCAGAATATTGAAATATATACTTTTTGACCTCTTATTTTTCTCCCAATACTTTTTCCACCCAGATGTGGAAACTTTTTTCGGTCTCATCTTTGCCGGGTCATTTATACATATATTAAAATATGTATGTATAAAATATCTCAGAATATTGAAATATATACTTTTTGACCTCTTATTTTTCTCCCAATACCTTTTCCACCCAGATATGGAAACTTTTTTCGGTCTCATCTTTGCCGGGTCATTCAAATTGATTTGAGCATTTATTGTTTTTCTCTACTTTAATTTTTTTTTTTGTTTGAGGAGGTTTTCCAGCTAATTTGTCATCAATATCTCCAGATAGATGCTTAAATGTTTCCCAAAGGATCTGCTTAGTGTTTCATTTCCCTGTGTTTTATTAATGAGTTGGTATGCAAACTTGTGAGAGAGTGAGCGAAATAGTAGATCCTTTGCAGAATCGGTGTTCGTTTGGGATTCCATCATATGTTTGTAACCAATGTTGTTATACATGTTCCTTTTAGTGTGAGTAGACCATCGAATTAACAAATATTTATGGGGAATTAGCTTTATTTGAGCCACATTATGCACATAAAGAGAGTGAGAACATAATATCCCTAACATTTCAAACTTTTTGCAACTACAAGTGAGCTCGGAATTGACTTTGTCAAGTTTCACATTTCAGTGCTTGTTTGCTCCTTGGTTATCCAAATTCCTTACATAATATTCCAAGTCACTCTACGGAAAGCATTCAATTGTCATTCCACAAAGCCCATATAATAATTGTTGCTGGAACACTAAGTAAAGCTTTCTTGAATAAAAGGTGGCAGTTTGACTTAAAAATGGGTTGTTATTCACCTTGGTCGTAATGACCGATTGATCGCTTTTGAAATCTTCATCATTCTCATTATGGCGTCATGCTTTCATAATATATTCAAGACCAACAAAACAATCAACGAGAGAACTAGTAGGTTTTGAAACACCGTGACAAATATTATTTGTGGACTCACTTCGCTGTGTTGATAATATTCTCATGACAAATATTTCTTTATTGAAGGTTGTGGACCATTTATGTCTGATCTTGTACATGTTCTTTAACCACATGTTGTTGTGGTTGTTCCGCTTCTCAATCATTGTGGCCCAAATTTCTTCAAATTCCTCTTCGGTATCACACTTACTCATGCATTTTTAAAAGAGATCGCTCATATTCTTGACACCCAAAGCACAATTCATTTTTGAAGGAAATTTCTTGTATATATGTCATTGGAATAACCTGTGTTGTGTCAATGGGCGACAATCTTCAAAGGTTCGAGCCATCGCTTAATCTTGATCCGTGAAAATAGTCATACTTTTCACCCATTATTTGGATAAATGTTTTGAATAACCAACTGAAGGAATCAATGGTCTCTTTCGACAAAAATCTACTCCAAAGAGGACATTTTGCCAATGGTGGTTCAACCCCACGAACGAAGCATAACATAAATTATACTTATTTATTTGATAGTCTGTATCAAAATTTATTACGTCCCCAAAACAATCATAATCAAGCCTGAATAACCCGTCGTTCTAAAAAAAGCGTGTGAGTCTGCCACACTTATTAGTTTCAAAATCCCAAGTAAACATGGTATCCTCAATTTGCTTCTCCATGAACAATTGTATTAGAGCATTGTCATCTCCTTGCTCTACTCTTTACCTTCTTTCTCTTTGAATAAAATTACATGCATCGCTTTTCGTGCATTCTAGGTTCTCCACCCCCAACCTCCGTAGCCATAAAGTCATATGCATCCATTGCTCTAATCCCTGTTCCTGTCATTGATCTTAGCAAATATGCATTTAACTCACTTATCTTCTACTAGAATGCAAAAGATGCTTATCACCGCTTTCGTCAAGAGGGTGGTTGCAGCTTTCAATGAATTTCTTTACAGTTTAATTTCCTTCGACATCGATGACATATCTAACTATGGCCGACATCCAGTCCTCATGCCAACTTTTATAAACTTCACAGTATCTGTCAAGGTTGACTTCTTCTTGTGGTCAGCCTTTCCGCAAATAAAATCTTTAGTTTTAATCTTCTTCAAGTTTGGTCAATAGGTCCTATGTGCATAGACACAATAACTTTCATATGCTTCTTGATTATTGTGCATAGAGGTGCAAAGAAACGTCTTTGCAATTAGAACATTGCACTGCACATCAGCACCCCAATTTAAAGATGGTCAGATAGAAATAAGGAAAACAATAACAACACAATAACACTACAAAAACTAAATAATAAAATCACCATAACACTACAAAAACTAAACAAGAACATCACCATAACACCCCCAACAATACCACAACAGTACAACACTAACACCACTACAATAATACAATCACTAAACCATAACAACACTGTAACACTAGAAAAACTAAACAAGAACATCACATAACACCTTAGTAATATGACAATAACACGACAAAAATACCTAAATAATACAACAATAACACTATTAGGACGATACAATCCTTAAACTCTAAACGATAACACTACACCCTAAGGCCTGATAATAACACCACCATAACACTAGAAAAACTAAACTATAACATCACATAACACCTCAATAACCCGACAATACAACAACAACAACAACAAAGCCTTAATCCCACTACGTGGGGTCGGCTACATGAATCCTTTTTCTCCATTGCGTCCTATATAGTGTCATATTTTCATTTAGTTCTAGTAAATTAAGATCATTTTTAATACAATAAGCCCAAGTCTTCCTAGGTCTACCTCTGCCTTTCTTAACACAAGTCGAATTTAAAACATCTACTCTCCTAATCGGATCATCTAATGGTCGACGTTTAATATGACCAAATCATCTAAGACGACTTTCTCTAATTTTGTCTGTCACAGGAGCTACACCAACCCTATCACGAATATATTCATTCCGCATTTTGTCTCTAAGTGTAAAGCCACTCATCCACCTAATCATTCTCATCTCGGCAACACTTAACTTATTATTATGCTTCTCTTTTAAAGGCCAACATTCAGCGCCATAGAGCATTGCAGGTCTCACAACCGTCTTATAAAATTTTCCTTTCAGTCTTAGCGGTACTTTTCAATAACCCGACAATAACACGAGAAAATACAACAATAATACAAAGATAACAATACTAGATCAATACAATCCCTAAATCCTAAACCATAACAATAACACTAGAATAACTAAACAATAACATCACATAACACCTCAATAACACGACAATAATACGACAATATTACAAAAATAATACAACAATAACACCACTAAGACAAAACAATCCATAAACTCTAAACAATAACACTACACCCTAAACCCTAACAATAACACTACTATAACACTAGAAAAATTAAATTATAATATTACATAACACTTAATAATACAACAATAATCCGACAATAATACAACAAAAAACCTTAAATAAATAAAAAAAAAACACAGCCCTAGCACTATACTCCTGAAATCTAAACTAAAATAACAAACCTGAACACCAACATAACACCAAAAATAACACCACACTAATTATATACTAAAATAACTAACAAAAACCAGCTAGAACCAACATAACAAAGCATTGCAACAGTAAAATCAAAGTAAAACTAAAGCAAACTCACCTCCGATTTAAGCTTATCGACATTATTTAATGATTTCATGATTAATATTTCTTCGTCTCCAGAGGAATCGAACACACCAGCTCGGAACCTAGCACAAACACGACCTAAAGCAATAGAATCCGCTTTTTTTGGACCGGCGGCAGCATAAAATGCGACATAAGACTTTTGGTGGGATTAGCTATACAGACAAAAAGTCACTTTTTCGCTTCTTGGGCTGGGATCGAGTTTCGGACGGGCCGGGTCGCCTGCTTTAATTTATTCATTTTACCTCCTATTGTGGTGGGTCCCATAATTCCTCATGGCGAGCTTGCATTTGACTCCGCTTGCAACTCTGCTTCCGGAGTCCGGATGAAATAAGCGTTCGAGCGTCGGACAATGGCCAGGATCAAATGGAGAGCTCTAGGAGAAGCGAACGATACGATGATGGGATGGAAACTAGAAGTAAACCCATCTCTCTCTCTCTCTCTCTCTCTCTCTCTCTCTCTCTCTCTCTCTATATATGGATGTACATTTTATTTGATCGCCTACCAAAAAAAAGTGCACTGCATTAATTCTTATAGAGGTTTTATGAATTCACTCAATAGATCATTAGAACAAAAATATGACTGAATCTATATATTATTTTATATTCCATTATATATATATATATATATATTTAAAATTTATTGGATTTGGTTGGTTTCATAATACGTAATATGTAAAGTTGTGTCAAGCATGCACCACCACCATCGCAGACATCACCGCACACTGTCCATTGTCCCACATTGCAAGTGTTGCCCACCCAATCATAGAATCTCTCTCTAATTAAAGAAGATTGGATTACATAAATATGAATAATCGATTGTCTTCTATTATTACAATAATTATATAACAAGAGCATGAAGATAGTAATTGGCTAAAAATATTCTTATAATCGTGTAGTTGGGCTACAACGGTCACGTATGGTGGACGATAGCAATTGATGGAAATTCATGATTTCAAGGTTGTTGCCAATAATCTAAACTTGACACTCGTTAATTTCTTCTTGTTGTCGTGTTGAAAATTGGGTCATATTTATAGAGCTTTATGATAGACATTTTAATAAATTTAACTAAAATCTCAGAACACTCAATCAGACGATTAAGGTCAAGTCTTTTGACCATAGATTATTTGTTTTACTATTTGTAAGTGTTCTGGTTATTTCAAAATTCAAGAGTCTTGTGCTCATTGGATTCCTCTCACTAGCTCTTTGGTTATGTTATAAGCATGCGAGATTTAAAGGTCATTTAGCCCTTCAAACGAGGCTTCAAAGTTTCTAATTATGCTTTGAAAGCTTAATTTGGGCTCATGTAGTTCCGAATTGGACTATTTTTAATGTTGTTAGGTTCATCTCAATTGGATGTTTGATTCGACTATCAATTTGTTGAAATCGATGAACGGATAATTTTGAGTTTATTTATGAAATTTTTAACTTATAATTGCATCAAGATTTATGTTATATTAGATGAATTTCTAATGTTGTCATATTTACATATACATCTTGAATAAAAATAATCTACTGTAATTAAAATATATTATTTTAAAATATTTTTAATTTTTTTAATAGACATAAAATAAATATTATAGAGTAATTTTTTATGTTTAATTTGATGTCAAATAAAATCAATATAAAACTCAACAAAATATAATAAATTGTGGCGGCAACCAACAACATCGTATTGCAAAAATTATAGCAATAACATATCATATCTAGTAAGGTTTGAAAATATTATGGGGGTTAGGGCTGTCAAAACGGCTTGTTGTTCGCGAACAACTCGTGTTTGGCTTGTTAAGAAGCTCGTGTTCGGCTTGTTCCTAAGTTAGCGAGCCGAACGCGAACAAATATTTGTCCGTTCGTGTTCGACTCGTTTTGGCTCTAAATGCTATAAATCAATTTTATATATATATATA
>NW_018164444.1:78065205-78072083 GCF_001263595.1 Phalaenopsis equestris
ATATATATATATATATTTGATGAGTAGGGGACTGTTCCCCGACAGAGGACTCAGACAACGGGTTGTTCGCCTCGATGGAGAACTTGCCCTTGACGGAGGCCTCAGATGAGGATATATAAGTGTGTGTGTGTGTGTGTGTGTGTGTGTCCGCCAGCCGTGGCCTGTTGGTTGAGCAGCCTCTTGGAATGTTGTAAGTCCTCTCAGGTCACAGGTTTAAATTCCCCTTTGACCAGTTTGTCGTTCGTGATGACGGTCCTCGAATGGTTAGACATATGAGGGTGGTTGGGGGCTCGTATAATAGCCTCCGACCATTATTTAATATATATATATATATATACTTAACACCTAACTTCAATTTTTACATACATACCTCTGAACTCTTATGTATAAACATACATAACACCAAATCTTTAATTTTAACATACATATCACGTTACCTCTATATGCATTTTATATGCATCACGCAATTCTTATGTATATACACGCCTAACACCTAAACTTCAATTCTCAACAAAATATAATAAATTGTGGCGGCAACCAACAACATCGTATTGCAAAAATTATAGCAATAACATATCATATCTAGTAAGGTTTGAAAATATTATGGGGGTTAGGGCTGTCAAAACGGCTTGTTGTTCGCGGAACAGTATAACACCAAAACCTCAATTTTTACATACATACCACATTATACAAGCATTTCATACATATTAGTCAATTCTTATGTATATGCACATCTGACGCAAGGACTTCAATTTTTACATGCATACCGCACATAAATGAAAATACTGTTCCAAATAGATTTACCTTCTTTAATACTTTCTGATAGGAGTGGAGCGGAAGAATGAAAAATACGTGAGTTTCGGTGGTCTCTATAAGCTCGATTTGGTAGTTACCTTCCCAGCTAGTTCTAATGGCGACTGCATCAACTGAAACTGAAAAAGGGAGGGAAAGAGAAGAGGGAAATGGGAGGGGAAGTTTGTGATGGTTTCAATGAAATTTAAACAAGCAACATGAGAATTTTAAGTCATTTGTGTCGGACAAGTAAAGTTTTTTATGTTATTTTATTGGACACATTCAATGTTAAATCCGCCGCAACTCTAATTGAAGTTACACCGTTTTCAAAGTATTTTTGCGTCAATTTTTTTAAACTCAATTCAAACATAAAATCCGCCTAAAAAATTAAAATTTATCATTCGACTCTCAGCAGACGAAAATCCGACGCTAATATTTGCGTAAGAAAAAACCAGTGCAACTATCAGACGCTAAGAACAACATCTCCTAAACAAACAGACAACCAGCTTACACGCAATAACTTCTTAGGCAGCGCAGCTGCAGATTAAATTCTATGAAGCTGCAGATTAAATTCTATGAAGCTGCAGGTCCAAACAAACTCTATGTATGGCTCCATTTGGAGGCTCTTTTGATTGGACATGTGATTTGATGAATCATCATTTCTCTCAAAAATTTACATCGTTTTCAAAGTATTTTTCCGTCAATTTTTTAAACTCAATTAAAACATAAAATCCGCCTCAAAAATTAAAATTTATCATTCGACTCTCAGCAGACAAAAATCCAACACTAATATTTGCGTAAGAAAAAACCAGTGCAGCTATCAGACGCTAAGAACAACATCTCCTATAGCGAATGCTATGTATCTTAATCATATCAAAACTTAAAATGTCGACAAATACTTTTTTTCTAAATTGAATCATACATCACAACATTAAAGTCTCTTCTCTTTTCACATACATAGCCCTCGAAATACTACTATTCACAAATCCAACCCCATATTTTCCATCTCATTTTCAACTTCTCAATGAAATATCAAAATTTGCAATAAAATCTAAACCCATAACTCTCACTCCCATCAAATTTCAAAGGTTCGATTGTTCCACGTGCAAAACCGCCGTCCACCAAACTCTTATATATTTTGTCCATCCCATTTAGATCAATGTTATAAGCCTCTATCGATGGCAATATTTCATTTATATAAATGCAAAAGTTCTAATGCATATGATAAATCTTAAATAGATTCAAACGTCTCCCACATTTCAGAGCTTTTAGGCCATCGTTTTAGAGGACTTTTTCTTTCCCTCTCCGTTTGGCAGAAGCAGCGCAAATTGGAATTCGTCATTTGGAGCTTCAAATGCAAAAGCCTCCAATCGGTTTCTTATTTCTTCCACCGTTCCACGTTTTATCACTAGAATGTTTGGTGCAGCCAGACGGAGCTTCTTATGACGCTTGGGGTCCGTTTGGGGCGGCGGTTTTCACGCGGTCGCTCGCTGGAAGGGACCGCGAATCGCGGCCATTTGGTTTGGCGTCCTGAGTGCGGCGGGACGCCATTTCCGCGGAACGCGGGCTGCGGATCGAATGCTACGGCTCGCATTCGAGCGATGAATTATTACGAGGCTTACCCCTGTCGCTCCACCATCCTTCGATCGAACCTTGCGGCCTCGCGCTTTTCCCTCCCTGTCGCTCCACTGTCGCTCGATGGCCTTTGTACGTATAAAACTCATCGTTACCTTCCTAGCTTGCTCTAATAGTGACTATGCTGTTAGTTCACGGAGGCCATGGTTTGGGCGAAACTGGGAGCTATCTCATCGTTGCCTTTCCCAACTTGCTCTAATCGCAACTGTACCGCAAGGTTTCGTTCTTGAAGGTCATGATTTTGGGCAAAATCGGGAGGGAGAAGAGGGAGGGGATGAATTATTTACAACAAGTTTTAATTTTATTAATTTAATTTATTAATAATTAATTATTAATTCAGATATTTTTAAATTAATCATAATTAGATGGATTTATATATTATTATTTAATAATTAATTAATTAATTTACAAACATATTTTTATGTTTTTTTTATTATTTGATAAAAATATAAACTTTCCTTATTATTAAAATTACTTAATTATTAATTAATGTAAATTTATCGTTAAGTAAATAATTTCTTTAATAAAAAAATTATTTTATATTTTGTTTTAAAGAGCTATATATATATATATAGAAAAAAGTCAAAATTATCATTTTTTCGAAAACAGTTTCCTATAGTTATTTTCACAAAGCCGCAACAAACAGACAACCAGCTTACACGCAATACTTCTTAGGCAGCGCAGCTGCAGCTTAAATTCTATGAAGCTGCAACTTAAATTCTATGAAGCTGCAGTTGGTCCAAACATACTCTAAGTATGGCTCCATTTGGAGGCTCTTTTGATTGAACATGTGATTTGATGAATCATCATTTCTCTCAAAAATAATATTTTTTGACCGTTATAAAGTATGCCCACCTCCACATGATGCCTGCACCGTAGACTTATCCTCTCTGATTTTTTAAAACCAACCCTTTCCCACTAAATAATATTATAAAAGCTCCAGAGTACACAGAAGAAACAGAACAGAGCAGAGCAGAAAATGGAGAAAGAAAGCCTTCGCGCGTCAGAGGCATACAGGAAGAGAGCGAAAGCTCCCTCGAGATGGTGGAGGAGGAAGACCCGTGTGGTGGTGCTCGGTGGCGGCGCCACCGTCGGCCATCGCCTGAGAACTCTATTACTGCGTGTGAATGCTACTAGGAAGAAGGCAATGGCAGGGATGATAAAGGTATGTTCAGTAATACACAAGATCAGTTCGACTCCGGCGCCAAAGAAAAAGCTCTTATTTGCGGGAGTAGACCAACGAAGCTCCATGATGGCTTTCACTTTGATATAAGAGGAAAAGAACTCATCTTGGAAGTTCATTAACGAGGAAGAAGAAGAGCTTATGCTTGTTGGGTATGGAATAAATACTATATGATGAAAATCATTGATGATTGTCCTTAGTATCAATTGTCTTCCATTGTATTTTCCAAATAGTCAATGTGATGTTTTATTTATAGGACTTCACCATGGATGGATGTGGAAATGCTTATATTTATAGAGAGAAATGGAGGGCACACTTTTCATTGCTCAATATATATGTATAATCCTATGAGAGCTTTGGTGGCACCATTGGTATTCTTAAATGGCTTTAAAATAGGTTTTGAGCATGTTGCATGATCTAGTTAAAATTGTGCCTTTGGTAGGTTTATGATAAGTTGTCAAGGGTTTACTTCTCACCATTAATATGATAGGTTAGTTAAGAACTTCATGCACTTTATTGCATGAAATTACTTATTTATGGTGGCATACTAACTAATATTTAGTCATTATATACTAACACTGTTTGGCCATCAACGTCGATCAACCTCCATCGTCGAACCACCGTTGCCCGACCACCCTATCTGGTAGTCGCCATCGCCAGATCACCATCGTTGCTATCAGACCTCCGCCTTCTGATTGTCGCCACCATCAAATCACTATTGCCCGTCTACTATAATTTGATTATCACAACCGGCGGATCACTGTTGCTTGGCTACTGCCATTGAACCATTGTTAACGTCATATGATCGTTATCATCTTCAGATCACCATAACCACTATGAGTCCACCACCGTCTGATCGTTGTCACTATGGAAACATCGCCGCAACCATTAGACTACCACCATTGGATCACTACTTGTCGGACCAACATCGTTGTCATCAGATTGCCACCATTTTATCACTATCACCATCAGGTCATCACTGATTGACCTCCACCTTTGTTGATGTCGGATCACTCCGTCGCTACCCCTGGATCACTGCTGCTAGACCATTCCATCGCCATCGTCACTGCTACCGTTGATTCTGGCATCAGACTTTCTGGCTCTCGACCTCTACAATCGCCTTTTTTTCATAATAGTCAGGTCGTTGTCACTTCCTCGTGATTTTTTGACACTTTCCTAGCCCAAGTCACATCCCACTTGTGTAATATTGCTTTTGGCTATTCAAGATTCATTAAAGCTTTGTAACCTACATTGGTATAGTCAAATCATTTCAACTGAGCAAAATCCTGCAGTTTTTGCCTCTTCAAGCTTTCCGCATAAAAACTATTACAGTTTTTTCAGTCCATTTCTTTTACATATATGAGTCAAATCTTCGTACAACACAAACGTTAATATAGTGCTATAACACCGCTAATTTATGTACAAACAACAAATTTGATATTATTTAACACCAAGGAAAGAGCTCCTATGAAATAATTGCAAAAAGTAGGTCAATGAGCAAAGCTTTTTGCAACATTGGCAATGTATAAAGGAACCCACTCTGACTTGTGGACTTGATTTAGTGAGCATTGGCTTTACAAGTGTTGGGTGCCTCATTAATTTTAAATACATCAATTTTTTTTTAATTTATTTTTAATTATTATTTTGTTGAAAAAGATAAATATAAAAAATCAATGGGTATTATTTAAAATAAATTGGATGGCCGGCTTGAAACTCTTATTGTAATACTAATACTTATATAATTAGTAGGTGAGTAGTATTTATGTGCTATACATCTTTGTCATATTTGTCTCTCATAACATGAAAATTTCTTCCTCTTTTCTTAATGTCTTCATTAAAATTCTCAATGTGTGGCTTCGGAGGAAAGAGTTGCTCACAAACCTGACAAAATGAATCTGTGCGAAACCAAATACTTCAAATTAATGACCAAATCTCTGCCAATCAATACGTCAAATAATACAAACGATTAGCTAAGAGCTCTCCGCATAATACCTTCTGCTTCTATAAAAAAGATGCCAGACTTCCCATTTTTCCCATCAGGTTTCTTAATATCCTCCTCCCACTCAAACAAAGGGGATATATATATATATATATATATATATATATATATAAACGTACATACAATGAAGAGGGTTGCAACCAGCATTGGTTAATATCCATTAGCTTGTAAAAAATTTTTATATCATAATTCAGTGAACTCTACACACACACACACACACATAAAGTCCATTGTTTTTTATGTGAAATGCCACTTCCACAAGAAATCCCAAAGCCAACATAGCACACTTTTGAGGTTTTTAGAACTTAGGCTTTGTACACACCGAAGATATCAACACGGATTTCAAAGCAATTGAATGTTTTTCTCTATGCAGAGAATTCTGGATTTACTCAACTCTCTCTTTCTCACTCTTCTTTCTTCTGGTTCCAGCTCTTAGGGCGTGTTCACAAAGGATAATTTAGGATTCAAGAGGCTTGTTTGAAGAAGATTCGTTTTTTACAACAATTGGTGATCGGGCGTTTTTTTGAAATACTGTGTTTTAAAACAATAAAAAAAAACATAGACATTTTCTTAAAAGCGGTTTTACCAAAGCATTACAGTCAAACAAAAACTTCCAAATGGATAGTATCTTTCTAATTTTTTGTAAAATAAAAAAGTACTAAAAAAACCTCCTTCAAAAGAGGACATGCTTTGATGATTATGATTTTCATAAGTTATCCTCAATGGAATGCAATGTACTACTCCACTAACTTTTAAGTGTCTGTTTGAGATAGTTGGAGATTTTTATAAATTTTTTTGTAAAATTTTGGTGGAGAAAATAACTTATTAAAAAGGTACAATGAAAAATATAAATATATATTTTTTCAAAAAATCAGACATCAATTTTCTCAAATCAACCATACTTTAAAAGATTATGTTGAAAAAATCAACTTCTCACCATAGAAATTTCTAAGAAAAAAAATAAGAAAACAGTTCCCCAAACAAAGATGCGGTGACAACCTAAAACATAAACCATGCAAAAAAATATCCCAAATAGACCCTAAATCTTTTTTATGTCCCTCAAAGCTAACAAATTAATTCCAAAAATTGATTTCATTTTGCAGTTTGCCATTAAACATTAATGAAGATGTAATGTTTTTTTTTGTGTCGCTAAACTTTTATGATGACATATGGCTTTATTATGAGATGATAAGTCTTTATGTATCTATTGTTTTTCTTTGTCAAAATTCTATCCCAAATGTATAGAAATATTGCTTGTTTATTATATAT
>NW_018164444.1:78072183-78110730 GCF_001263595.1 Phalaenopsis equestris
CAAATGTATAGAAATATTGCTTGTTTATTATATATTTTTGTTGGTGAATGTTTTTCCTTTGTTACAATGTTTTTCCAATAGATATCTTAAAAGTAGAGGCTCAAATCATTCTCTCATTCATTTAGAATGTGACCAGACAATCCTTCCCTTCGGTCATCTCAATCGGCCCACTTAAGATTGGGTTTACCCAAGAGTTTGGTTGGCATTTAGCAGTGGCAATCCATTATGAGTCTTTGATCAAACTTTGAAGTTTGTCTTCTTTGAAACTCTTAAATCTCACGAGTCAAATGTTGTTGATAGTCTGATCGAGCGAAAAGTATTAGGAAATGTTAAACAATAAGAATCAATCTAGACTTGAAATTTTCTATTTTGAGGAGACCAAACCATTTTTATATGGAATTTACAAGTCTATGACCAATTGAAATGACAATACATCTGGGAATCTAGTGGTAGAATTTTGTCATTTTTCAAGCAAAATGTTCATCAGCCCACAATCAATTCAGTATTGCAAATTTAGTGGCAGAATTTTGTCATTTTTCAGGCAAAATGTTTATCACCCCACAAACAATTCAATAATGCAAATAGCTACTAATTCCTACACATGTAGTGGTCACACTAACTTGGAGAAAATTTTATTAGTGAATTTTCTCTAATGAACTACTTGCAATACAATTGAAACGTAGGAGTGTCAACTCGGGTTCATAGGTTTGGATCTGATCTAACTTGACATTAACCTGACTCGAAACTGTTTGTTATGCTGAGTCAGAAAGTCAAACCCGAACCCAACCCACATTTAGTCACGTTTAACATAAGGCATAATAGACAGTCGGGGTAAATTTATATTAGCCTTGACTCAATATTCTTGAGTTAATCTCAAGTTGATCGGTAGACTTTGAGTCAATTTGAGGTTAGCGGTTCAATATTGCTATGACATCTCAATTTGAATCCGACCAAAAAAGTTTAAACTAGCATTGACTCTTAACATGGACTCAATCTAAAAATTATTTGGGTCAACCCAAATTGTAACTTTTAAACAATTTTCAAACAACTTTATTTAATTTAAGCGTAAGTTGGAGATGTATTTGGATTGAGATTTTGAAGATTTTGACGTCGACGAACTTGTCTAAACAAACTCATCAAATTCGTGTCATATAATTAATTTATGAAATTATGACACATGGTTTATAATAGTTTATAAAGTTGCTGAAATCATATTAACCATAGAAATTAATTATTCAAAAATACAAATTATTTGTGAACATTTCCCTCCACAAAATAATTTGTTTATGTGAAATAAATAGTACGCCTACACATTTGACATATAACATAATTTGCTTTTCAGTATCGTAGTTCCCTTTCAAGCTTTTATATGTTTTTATTTATTTTTTATTTATTTTTTATTTTTGAGTTATGTGCGTTTAATTCTTTCATAGTTTGTAGGGTTAAGCTATGATACGTCACCGATAAATTTTCATCATCCGGCACGAATTTCGATATGATATTTTAAGCATGAAACATTCAAATCTTGATAAAAACTCATCCAAAACTTTGATTTCAGCAAACTTATGTTCAAATTGACCGGTTTGATGAGACGGATTTAATGATATAAAAACTAGCTCAATCCGAGTCAAATTAAGCCCAGATCAAGTCATCAGATCAAGTCATTGCCCAGATCAAGTCATTGAACCACACTTACATGATTTCTGAACACATTTGGAAGATCAAAGAGTTGTCGAATAATGACAAGTTTATACTTGAATTGAGCGTCTCGACAAGACGAATCCAACGAGCCTAATATCACTCAATTTTGATATCATTAAGGCACTCAAATGTCCATTAAACGTCGTTTGATTAGAGGAAGCTCTCCGGACCGTCTGATTAAAATGATTCATATTTATGCATTAATGACACCCATAACAGTATAAATAGAGCCCCAACCTTCACATGAGGGAGGCTGAAAGCTTCAAAGAGAACTAAAAGTTCTAAAAATGAGCTGAAGTCCAACACCATCCCGACCGTCGTCGACCACCGTCGATCGCTATCGGTCTTCGTCGACACTTGTCGATCGCCGTGATCCACTGTCGACTATCACTGTCGATCATCACCAATCATCATCGATCACCACCAATCAGGCACCGTCAGTCATCGTCGTGGGACATGAGCTCATCACTACAGTCAATGTGTCAACAATGACCTACGTTGTTCACAGCTCGAGCAGCTCCCGACTCCGGCCCCGTCGACCTACAAATGTCATTCATACTCACCACTACGGCCTATGTGGTCCACATCTCCTATAACTGCTTACTGCGATTTTTTTGGACAATCAACACTTCTGGAGCAGTCATCTACAACACTCATAATGGACTACTACCTCCACAAAAATCAACAATAACTCTTACAACCAGTTGTCACCAAGAACTACATTCATATTATAGTTATACAACTTTGTAATTACATATTCGCTAATTTGAATGATTGGATCTGCGTACTCGTCATTCATATTAGATTATTTCAACTGGGCTAGACCCTATAGTTTTTTCGCTCTTTCAAGGGTTTTCTACGTAAAAAGTCGAGGTGTCTCCTCATGCTTACTTCTCTTCTGTTATCTGTGTGTGTTGAATTCTCGTGCAACGCTAAGACGATAAGTCATTACTCTATCGCCGTGTATTTTCTGGCACGCATCAAATTATGAACAATACATGAAATAAGATTCAAGAAGTTACATGATTATCTTAATTTTTTTCATAATTTTTTTAATAAAATTGAAAATATGGAGTAGAAAACAGCAATGTAGAAAAATACAAGGCAAGAATTTAAATATTTTGGATGGAAGACATGAAATTGACAATGATGATCTAATGAATCTAAATTCTTATATTTTACTAGAACTGGATAAGAAAATGCTATTTATACTTTAAGATTGTTCATATTTCTTGAATAAATCTAATTATCTATTAATTCTATTGAACAATGTAAAATGCAATTATATTCCCTTTAAAATTTTTAAATTATGTCGAGCCACAATATTAATTTTGCGCGCGCGCGAATGAAATTTTATGTCGATTTTGGCATAAGGCATCTCAATTTTTTGATTTAAATAGACTCTAATTGATATATAATGTGTTCATTTAAATATTTTGTAAGTTGAGATAGATTAAATTCAAATTAAATTAATATCATATGAGTTATGAAAATTGATGTGTTACAGAATATGGGGTGATAGAGTAATGAGTTATCTATGGGCTTAGCATTGCACGCTAATCCAGCACAGACTTGGGTAATAAAAGTGATAGGTGGAACATCAGAAATTTTTACTTGAAGAACTCAAGAAGGGAAAAAACGACAAGGTTTGGCCCTGCTGAAATAATCCATTATGAGTTAGTGATTACAGGTACATGACATTATCCCACATACGGAAAAGGGTTACAAAATTTCTCGAGTTACAATGATGGTGCTCAAAAGAGCTTGTTGCCCCACGATATGGTGCGATCGCAGCTGGGAGAAGTTTTTGGAGCTTCGGTACATTCTCTTCAAGATTGACATGACAAGCAACATGATGCACTGCACTGTGGGATGCTTTATGGCACTGCAGTGTCTGTTGTTGCTTCACAAGATGCTTTTTCGCTCAACAATGCAAGTGTTGACTCCGCTCGAAGCTTTGATGCAATGAGTAGAGGGGTGCAACCAACATTGGTTAATATTGGTTGGTGGGTGTTGGTTGACGGTGGTTAATTGGCGGCTGCGAGAGCAGGAGGTATTCTTCAAATCTGGGTGTAGAAATGATGTTGGACTTAAGATTTTCCTCCAAGCTTCAATTTTCTTATGACTCAAGTTCTCTCTACCCACTCAAGAGCGGGGTAGAGCTCTATTTATAGAGTTTGGGAGAGATTGTTAGGTATGACTCATATACCAGAAATTTGGAGTCTCTTGGATTTGGAGAGCTGTGTCTTCTAGAATGAAGAGGTGTGTCTCTTGGTGTGAAGAGGTGTGTCTCTTGGATTAGTGGGTTGGGGGGGAGCGAGAGTGTGTTTGTAAATTTATCTGTGTGTTTTATCTATAAATAGATGTGTATCCCTATGAGTATGTAACTTCTTTGAAATAGTAAAATTCGCCGCTCTGCTCTCAAGGATGTAGGCATCTTTGTCGAACCTCGTTAAATCTCTGTGTTCTTCTTATGGATTTATGTTATTTTCGCCCTAAATTTCACAACAAAGACACATCTACAAATAAGAAAGGAATTTAGATCACTCCACAGGACAACCCAGATAAATTACCACAATTTGACGAGCGATCTTATACTCATTAGATTTATTAGATTTTTCTCGTCAAGATGCTTAATTTACTTGTTAGATTTGAAATCTGTTTGAACTTCTAATTATATACTGAAAACTTCCAAATGTGATTTAACGATCTGACCTGTACTTGATTTGACTTGAATTGGATATATTATTATATTATTGGGTCTGCCTTATCGAGTCGTTCAGTTTGAGAGTAAGTTTGCCGAGTTTTTTAAAAAATTATCTCAAAATATATGTCACATCTTGTGATTCGTGCGAGATGAAAAAGATCTGTTTATCGCTTATCCAAAATTTACTTGGTCCTCTTGAATTGATTGAGTCTATTCAAAGTTGAATAATTTTGATTTTGACTGTATTATGAAACTTTTTTAGTGTGATCTGCGCCTAGTTGCCATCAATGGATGTTCCCATCATGCAGATGTGGGGTTCTCAAGAATCTACTAGCAAATTAGATATGTAAATATGTAAATATAAACAATTATGGTGGTATGTATGTAAATGCCCTTTTATCAGTTTAAGCCATTGATTCCCTTCGCCATAAGCCTATAATCTTCAAAATTTATTCTAATGAGATTTGAAGGAAATCATTTCCTACCATACATATACATATACGCGTGTCTATATATATATATATATATATATATATATAGTGTGTTATATTTTCCATTTTCATATATCACACGCAAACCTTTTGATCATTCTAACTAGGGGGGGTTCAAAATTTCATTAAATCAAATAATATATAAAATTGAATCGATCAAATGAAATAGAGAATCAAATCAAAATATAATTTGATTTAGGGCCTCTTCGAGATGGCTTTCAGTCTGCATTGTGATTTAAACCACAACCACAATTTTGTTTGTGAATTGTTTTCTTGTTGTTTTCTAGAAATTTTTGTGGCGAGGAGCAATTTTTTCAATTCGATCTGTCATATTGTAGCGGCTATAAGAAATCAACTGTTAATTTTTTTTTTGAAAAAATATATATTTATAATTCATACATCAACTTTATAACAAGTTGTTCTCTTCATCACGGTTCGTGTGATATATACATATACACACACATACACAAACACTAGAAAATATTACATATTTTATAACTACGTACAAATAACAATTAAAATTATTGTCATATCATTATAGTTTAGCTTATATATTCGATGATATTCTCATTCATATTCACACATACTAACAATATATATAAAATTTTCTGTTAATACATGAGGCAGAGTTGGCCTCTCATTTTTGGGAAATATTTGCAAACGGATGACACACGCAGTTGCTTGCATAATAACCTCTCGATAACTCCACTTCGAGGTTATGGGGAGGTTATTGAGAAGTTATTAAGTTATTAATTTAAATAACGTATAAGCCCAATAACCTTCTGATAATTTTCACGGGTCCTATTTCGATGTTATTCATAGGTTATTACAAAGGTATTGCAGGATTAATCAAGTACACAGACTTGCATATTATGTAGGCAAATATTTAGCCTCATTTTCCTGAGGTCCTTATATTCGAACGCATCTAAACAACACAAGCAATCATTCAAAAATCCGTCCAAGATAAGAAGGCGGTGCGGCTTTCGGCCATGTTTTTTGTCATATTTTCTTTCCACTCATTATGAAAAAGGTACCTTTCTTCTCCTTCTTGCTACGCCTAATCCAGCACAGCATGAGTGATATTGCTGCAGAGATAGGGAGTGATCGAAGCTGGACTTTCACGGCGGAGGAAGGGAGGAGAGATGTGGAAGGGGATTCGACAGGGAAGGTTGTGGTGAATCTGTACGCTGGAGTTGTAGCGAATAGAGTGCTATTTGGTGCCCGACGATCTGGAGGAAAGAGGAGTGGTGGTGGCAGAGAGGCGAAGCAGGTTCCATGCAGACTTAGTTGGGTTTCATTGGCGGAGAGTAGCAGCTAGTTTCAGTATGCATTTTGTATAATCAGTATGGTTTTTTTGTCAAGTCTGCTTTCGTTTGAGGGAACACACATGAACATTCCAATATATATATATTAAAAAAAAGGAATTGCTTTAGGCTATTATACGAGCCCCGATTATTTCCAATGCGCTTGACAATTCGAGTATGACACCCTCCATGGAATCGAACTTCAAAACTGAGGGGACTTACAATTGACAAATAGATGTCCAACCAACTAATTTGAGTACACACACACAGATATATATAATACCCGGACCTCCCGACTCTCTAGTGCACCTAATAATTCCAGTACTACACCCTACACTCGGGGGATTTAAACCCCAGACCAGAGGAGACTTACAACTGATAAGCAGATGCCCGACAAACTGATATGAATACGCGACACATATATATGTTTTGGTTATGAATAAAAATAAAAGGAATAATTACATTCAAACCAGCTTAAATATTGATATTTATCAACTAAGTACTTGGATGATATTTTTGAACTATCGAACTAATTTTTTTAGGTGTGCCACCATCCAATTATTGAGAATTTTGATGTTTGAGTGGGAATTTTGAAAATGTGTGAAAGAGGGTGGTTGATTTGTAAATTTTGCAGGCTTGGTGGATCGAGTTTAGGTGTTTTCTTTGCAGCAATGTTGAATTCGCTTTTATGCGGGCTAATAATTATGTAAGAAACTTAATCCTCATGTCTCCATCTAGTTTGAATTAACTCCAAATTAACAATCATTGTATGTACGTTATATATATATATATATATATATATATACCTCAACACATTTATACACTTATGCATGCTTGCGTTCACATGATATATAACATAATTTGTACATATGTATGTGTTCATGCATATATATAACACATAAAATGCATGTATGTGCATTGTGTGTGTGTTGGATCCAATGTTTTCCATGCGAAGTGCCAAGACCCTGCTATAAGCACATATTAAGCCTATAGAGGAGAGTGGAAAAAGAGATGGAAAGCTTGAGAGAGAATCTGAAGTGGATTTTAGTGTTTGGTCAGACGAAGTTTGGCCTCAATATCAAATTAAATCATGCCCATGCTTCGCCTTACAAGAAGTGCTAGATGAATATATATATATATATATAATGTTTTGTGCCAAATAGGAGCAATCCTACTTTTTACCCTCTTCCGAGTGCATAAATAATATTAATTAATCCAGAGTTTGGTCCTTAATTCCATGGTTAGGCTGGGAGGATATCGACTGCCACTTTAGAGCTCCTACTACTCCCTCCCATAAGGGCTAACAATCTCACATTAGTTTCCAATAAATTGGACCAAATTGGGGATTTTAATCTGTCACCTTAAAATATATATATATAGGATATAGAATTGGAGTCCATGTAGCTTGCTACGTAGTGAAAAAGCTTAGTTGACAGTGAGTACCTTCAATGAAATCTTCTAGTGAGTGCTCATAGTCGGTGCATCATGTATTTTGAATGGGCGACTTTTATGTGCAAATTCAATAGGCGAGTAATAAAATTCAAGTCTTATCTCTTCGTGACTCCAGGCTTTGTGTGATTAATGGCTTAATTCATGGCCAGTATTTAGTTAGATTGGTTTCATGCTTTCGATGACTATCAACCTGACTTGGATGGATATAAGTGTATGTAAGTGTGAATGAGTGTGATGCGAATTGTGATGTTTCAAAAAATTAAATTCCTAAGTCCGAAAGGTCTTCTTAGGGATTCTTCAATTCTTATGGGAACTCATATTGAGTATCAATGTGTTGGTCTCAATCGACTCAACAAAAAGTTGAGGATTCAATACCATACATATGAGACTACAATGAGTCAAGAAGTAGTTTGAATTTCAAAATGGTGGGGTCCCAATACTATTCCTTTAGAAGAGTGAGTTGAGAAGTTTTATGACTAGATCATATGCTCTAGAGAGGGAGACAGACCTCACAAAAGATGAGGTTAACCGAACAATACTCATATATATTTTATTACATATCTTCTACTAGTTTGTCATGATAGGTAAAGATGCTGGTAATTTATCTATCATGCAAAATTTAATTTTGTATCAAAACATATACAATTCCATTTATAGAAGTCTTGGAAAAAAAAATAGATGCAGTGCTCAGCATTGTCTCCCCTAAAATGTTGCTTTACACTGAGGAGGAGGCAAGAGCAAGCAAATCGACCAACAAAATTTCTCAGAGAAACTATAAAACAATGCTCATATATCCAAGTATAAAAAACACATAAAAATTATTAAAGAAATAGATAAATAATGCTCACATATATTTTATTTCATTGCATCTGCTGATTGATTGAGATAGACATAGATCAAAATTTCTCAGAGAAACTATAAAACAATGCTCATATATCCAAGTATAAAAAACACATAAAAATTATTAAAGAATAAAATTTATTAAAGCAATAGATGAATAATACTCACATATATTTTATTTCATTGCTTCTACTGGTTGATTGGGATAGACATAGATGTTCCTAACTTATTTTTCATTGAAAATTCAACTTCGCAGCAAAGCAAATGAAAATTTATTTATATACGTCTCAGAAAAACAAAAAATAGGAAGCAATGCTCAAAATGTTACTCTACACTAAGAGAAGACAGTAGGAAGCAAATCGACAAAGTGAAACAGTGCATGCATATTTAGTAGAAGTCCACAAAAATTCTTAAGGTTTTATTTATATACGTCTCTGAAAAACAAAAAATAGGAAGCAATGCTCAAAATATTACTCTACACTAAGAGAAGGCATTAGGAAGCAAATCGACAAAGTGAAACAGTGCATGCATATGTAGTAGAAGTCCAGAAAAATTCTTAAGGAAAAAGATGTATAATGTTGTATATATTTCATTACATATCTTCTATTGGTTGATCATGATTCATGATAGAGATAAATGATGCTAACTTATCTTTCATCAGAGTTTAACTTTGCATCAAAGCATATACAGTTTCATTTATAAAGGTCTCTCGGATACTTAAAAAATGAATTCTTAAAGAAGTAGGTGAATAATGCTTATATATATTTCTTTTAATAACATTTATTTATTGATCATGATGATTATAAATAATTTCATTTTATCTATCATGCAAACTACAACTTTGCATGAAAACATATGCAATTTCATTTGTAAAAGTATTTTATATACTAAAAAAGAATTTCTTAAAGAAACAGATGAACAATGCTCATATATATTTTATTTTATAGTTTATACTAGTTTATCAGAATATGTATAGATGCTGCTAAATTATCTATCATGCAAACATATACTAAAAAAAAATTTCTTAAAGAAACAAATGTACAATGCTCATATATATTTTATTTTATAGCTTATACTAGTTTATCAGAACATGTATAGATGCTGCTAAATTATCTATCATGCAAACTTAAGTTTTGCATCAAAAGAATATGCAATTCCATTTATAAATATCTCTTGAATACTTTAAAAATGAATTCCTAAAAAAAATGATGAACAATGCTCGTATATATTTAATTCTATAGCTTCTACTGATTGATCATAATAGGTACAAATGCTGTTAATTTATCTATCATGCAAACTTGAATTTTGCATCAAGATTTGCGCAATTTCATTTATAAAATATCTCATATACTAAAAAAAAAAGAAACAACACTCAACATTCTCCCCCCAAAATATTACCCAACTCTGTAGATGAGATAAGTGCAAACAAATTTATCAACTAACATTACTGCAAACATATAGAACAATTTACATACAATTCTTAAAGAAACAAATATAAAATGCTCATATATAATTCATTATATTAATTATATTGGTTGATTCAGGTAACTTTAGATAATGCTAATTTATCTACTCTGCAAACTTGAAATTTGCATTAAAACATATGCAATCTCACTAGTAAAAACTATAATGAAAAAAAAAAATGTGCTCAGAAATCTCCCCCCAAAACGTTTATCTGCACAAATGTATAGGAAAGAGCAAACAAATCGAGCATAAAAAATCATTAGATGCATATGCAAAACAAGCTCATAAAAAATTTCACAGATGAAAAAAACACAGAGGTATGCAACAAATATACCACACAAAAAAATCATAAAGAGAAGATTCACTCGAGGTAGGCAGCCAATGGAGGCCGTCGACAACAAAAAGAGAGAAGCGAAATCAGGTTTTATCTCTAACGACACATGTGACAAATGATGAGAGGGGTATATACGAGGATGGATGAGTGAGATTACCAGAAAATCAACGGGGAAAACGACGTCAAAGGCCCCTCGCAATTGAGCTCCAGCCGTGGAATGCTCTCCTCCCCTTTTGCTTCAACATTCAACGAAATGCGGCCCCCCATTCGCGAAACGTATGTCAATAAAAAGTTTCGAAACGTTATTTATCCAATTCTGAAACACATGAGCTGTAAAAAAGGCCACCCAGATGGGGTCTTAAATTACTTGTGTGGTTATAGGGAAAACGTATGTCAATAAAAGGTTTCGAAACGTTATTTATCCAGTTCTGAAACACATGAGCCGTAAAAAAGGCCACTCAGATGGGGTCTTAAATTACTTGTGTGGTTATAGGGAATACCTCTGCCTATTGATGTGCTTAGCTGAATTTGAGTTTATTAGAGAAATTTAAGTTTAAAGCCAATTTGCATGAATCACAATCAAGGGCGGAACCACCAATTTCTTTTAGGAGGGGTAAACATATTAAAAAATTCAAATAATTAATAAAAAATACTTGTCTAAAATAAAGACTTATACTTTATTATCATTAATTAACTGAATAATATTTACTTAACATTTGATATTTACTTAAAAACTAATATAGTCTTTAATTAAAATTATAATTTAATTTAAATAAAATTTGATTAGAATGAATTTAATATTAAATTATTTATTTATATTATTAAATAAAACATAATTAAAAATGAATTAAAATAAACTAAAAATAATTTTATTTTTAAAATGAAGCTTTACAATAGCTATAATTTAATAAAAGTACTTTTTTTTTGTAATACATTAATTATAAAAAAGTTAATTTAAAAATAATAAATATATATATTGAAAATAACTAATAAATAATTCTACACCTTAAGAGTAATTATAATTCTATCTCATATATGCTTTTTTCTATTTTGCTTAGCTCTCAATATCACAAAAAATAATTTTTTAAATTAAAAAATATATATGGACTATGGAAATTAATTTTTTTTTTAAATAAAGGGGCAATTACATATGTACCGCCCAATTCTTATGTATTTACATATTTAATCCATAAACTTTACTTTTTACATTTATATAACACAAATATTTCATATGACATAAAAAATAACAATATTGTAATTTTTTTAATACCCCTATTTTATAATTTAAAAATAAAAATATGCCTTTTGATGTATAGGTAAGGCGGTATGTATGTAAAAATTGAATATTGGATGTTAGATATATAAATATATAAGAATTGAGCAACATGCATGTAATTTTCCAAAAATAAAAGTGGTCCACTATAGGCTTGGCGAAATAAATTTGAGTATTCTTATCTAAAAGGATTAAACAAATAAAATTTTAGTCTCTTAATTTTAGGCTCAAATGTCTTAGTATAAAATTGGAGAGAATTTAAATACATTTTTCTACGCCACTAGCAGGGCTGTCAAAACGGCTTGTTGTTCGCGAACATGTCGTGTTCGGCTCGTTCATTAAGTTAACGAGCCAAACACAAACAACACGTTCGTTCGTGTTCGACTCGTTTTGGCTCGAAATACTATTAATCAATTATATATATATATCTTTGATGAGTAGTCTTTTTTAAAAATTTAGTTAACTACAAGGCTACAAAGATTTATAATCAATTAAAAGTATTAATGAAGAAAATAAAATAAAAATTATTAAATTAGATTCAAATGATGTTTTAAATCTTGTCCCAATCTTTAACATGTGATGGTACGTGATTAGGGTCGTCAAAATGACTATTTATTCGTGAACGGCTCGTATTCTCCTGTTTAGCTATCTCAGTTCTCACTCACCTCGTGTAATTATTATCACTATTTTAAATATGAAAAGTATATACGCACCGGCGCCAGCCTTCTCCCTCGACCATTTCAAGGGTTTGTGCTATCGCAGTTCTCACTCACCTCTCGTCATCTCATCCCATCCACGGCCTCGTATCTTTTTCCTCTTCTTCCTTACCTCCATCAAAATCTGAATATCCCGATGCCTCCACCGACCGATGAAGATGATACGCAGGTCCTCCATTTCGATTCCCCTCATTTAGGTATTTCTCATTTCTTTCTCCATTTTATTGTTCTTTTCTATATTTTTTTTATTCCAGATCATTGTCAGTTCAGGCGGGGACGCCGTTTTTATTGGTGGTGAAACGCTTCCGCTGGAATATGGAGAGACACAACGGGTGGATAGCTGTGGCGAGCAACTTGGGGAGGAGGTTGAAGACTGGGGAAAGACGCAGGTGGTCGATGATTTTGAGGAGACTGAGGTAGTAGGGGATGACGATGAAGATGGAGGAGGGCTTTCTGAAAGGACGGAGTTGGTGGATGATGAGGAGGGATTGGTTGATGATTTTGTTGGAGAGGTTGAATCGGGTTTGAGAAGTAAAGATGCGGGCTTGGTGGATCCTGATGCATCTACTGATGAAGAGGAGCGCTGTGACGATGATGAACCAGGTTGGGTGTTTTCTTTGCAGCATTGTTGAATTCCTTTTTATGTGGGCTAATAATTATTTGTGAAACTTAATGCTCAGTCTCCAAATTGTTTGAATTAACTCCAAATTAACAATGTTTGTTTTTACGTGTTTGTGTGTTTGTGTGTTTGTGTGTGTGTGTGTGTGTGTGTGTACTTTTTATGTGGGCTAATAATTATTTGTGAAACTTAATGCTCAGTCTCCAAATTGTTTGAATTAACTCCAAATTAACAATGTTTGTTTTTACGTGTTTGTGTGTTTGTGTGTGTGTGTGTGTGTGTGTGTGTGTGTGTATATCTACATCTGTATCTATATGTGCGCGGTCCGTGGCCTGTTGGTAGAACAACCTCTTTAAAGTTCGTTAGTCCCCTCAGGTCCCGGGTTCGAATCTCCTGGCGGCCCATTGTCGCATTAAGCAAGGTGGTACTCGAATTATTTGCACACCGGGTGTCCCCCTGACCTTGTGGGGGTTGAGCCCATAGGGTGGGTTGGGGACCTCACTCCACAACCCATTCTTTAAAACATTTATACACGCATGCATGCGTGCGTTCACATGATACACAACACAAATTGTACATATGTATGTGTTCATGCATATATATAACACATAATATGTGTGTATGCGTATTATGTGTTGGATCCAATGTTCTTCATGTGAAGTACCAAGACCCTACAATAAGCACAAATCAAGGCTATAGAGGAGAGTGGAAAAAGAGATAGAAAGTTTGAGAGAGAATCTTAAGTGGATTTTAATGTTTGGTGAGACGGAGTTTGGCCTCAATATCAAATTAAATCATGCTCATGCTTCACCTTACAAGAAGTGCTAGATGAAAAAATAACAAAAAAAGAGGATATAGACTTGGAGTCCATGTAGCTTGCTATGTAGTGGAAAAGCTTAGTTGACAGTGAGTACTCTTAATGAAATCTTCTAGTGAGTATTCATTGTCGGTGCATCATGTATTTTGGATGGGTGAGTTTTATGGGCAAATTCAATAGGCAGGTAATAAAATCCAAGTTTTATCTCCTCGTAACTCCAGGCCTTGTATGATTAATGGCTTAGTTCATGGCTAGTATTTTGTTAGATTGGTTTCATGCTTTCATGATAACTCCGTCAACCCGACATGGATGAATATAAGTGAATACTTTGTTCCACTATGTTGCAAAAGTATGAGAAAAATAATGGAACGGTTTTAAGAATCTCATCCAACTTGGGTGTGTGGTTCGTTGGTTCTAGTATGCTCAAATTGACAATTGGTAGATATATAAACATCCACAACAACAACAAGCCTTTATCCCGCTAAGTGGGGTCGGTTACATGATTCCCTTTTCTCCATTTTATCCTATTGAGTGTCATACTTTCATTTAATTCTAATAAATTATGATCATTTTCTTATACAACATGCTAAAGTATTTTTGGGTCTACCTCTATTTTTCTTAACATAAGTCAAATCTAAAACATCTGCTCTCATAAACAGATCATCAGATGGTCAACGTTTAATGTGACCAAACCATCTAAGACAACTCTTTCTAATTCCGTCTTCCACTAGAGCTATGTCAACCCTTTCATGGATATATTTGTTTTCGTAGTTGCAACTTTTTAAGCTGCTGAAGAATAATCTGATATTGCAAAAGGTTGTAGTGACTATTACATTTTTTTTTAAGAAGTCAGACCGCAGCTAGAAAATTGCCACCGCACCTAGCCAAGACCGGTGAGAACGCTGATTTCAACGACAGCTTTTTGAAAAAACTGCCAAACGTAGTTTATCCATATCGACAAAACTACGGTGCGGTGCCTCACCGCCACCACACCGCTGCCCCAAACAGACCATAAGTGTCAAGCCACTCATCCAGCTAAGCATTCTCATCTCAACATTTAACCTAGTTTTTATGCTTCTTCCTTGGGAGTCACAACTAGATCAGAGTGTACGTCTTTAGTCTGTATCATATCTTCCAACAATAATTTAGAATTCAGCCCATTCATCAAAAAGCAAAATTGAGACTTTTTTGTAATAGTTTTGGATAAGCATCACAATCCTCTGTCGAGCAACGTATCAACCTGTTAGCACACCAAGAGATCTTATCTCATTCTTTTAGTGTCCAAAGCAATAAATTAAACCTTGGATAGTTGACTCCAAATCTTCATACATCTTCAAAATCTACAATCCATTTACCATTGACTCGTCAGTTTGAATAGCTATTGGTTTTGTTCTCACTAGTAGTAGGAACTGGATCAGTCAATTTGACAATGGATCATTACCTTTGCCGTGTACTTTTTGTTCCAAATTTAAATTACAATAATTTCTCAATCAACAAACTTACTCGTGACCTAAAATGTGTGTAAAATTTTATTTCAATTATTGCAATTTTCGGGTTGTAGATTTAGGGAAGGTGATTGGCAATGCTGAGATGTATGGTAGTTTATACTTGTTCAAAGGAAATAACTTCATTGGTAGCCACTATCATTTGTCAAGTTGTATTTTTTAGTCTAATTCAAATTTTGTTTCAGTTGAAAGTCAAGTTATGTTGAGTCGTTGCAATCTTGGTTATCCAAATTTTGCATACATGAAAAAAATGTTTGCAAATTTATTTGTCACTAAAAAATTCAATCTTTATCAATGTGAAACTTGTCAACTTACAAAACATTCCATACATGTATGTTCAAAATTGTAATACAAGTCTTCACATTTTTTTCTGCAATTTATAGTGATATTTAGGCACCCTCACAAGTAAACAATATAAAGGGGGCACGATAGTTTCTATCATTCATAAATAATCACACAAGAATAACATGGGCATTCCTTATGAAAAAAAAATTCTAAAATAGTCACCATATTTCAATCATTTTATTCCATGATTCTCACTCAATTTCAAAGCAAAATTCATATTCTTAAAACTAATAATACTGATGAATACTTTAGTTCAATATTCAGTCCTTATCTTTTCAAGCATTATTATTCATATATTTTTTTTTTGTGAATACTCAACAACATGGGGTTGCAGAAAGAAAAAATAGACACTTGAGGTCACTCGTGCCATTATGTTGTTTAATCACGTGCCTAAATGTTTTTGGGGAGAAATCATTCTCACAACCACATACATCATCAATAAGACGCCCAGTCAAATCCTAGATTTTCAAATTTCCTGTAATGTTTTCATTGACTCCCACTCATGCCCGCTTTTTTTTCTCTGACAACATTGAAGATTTTTTGTTTTTTTTGCCTTTATTCACATTCATCAACAACACTGCACCAAACTTGATCCCAAGTCTCTCAGATACATTTTTCTTAGTTACTCATCCAAAAAAAGTGTACAAATGATACTCCCCAACCAATCGAAAAATATACAATTTCATGGATGTTCATTTTCTTTAAAAATCAATCTTATTTTTCCAAATCTAAAATTCATGGGGAGAACTAGAAGGAATATTAGATTTTGGATAATTTTTTTTATTAACCAATCCAAATCACGTCCCTTAATCAACTTCACTTGTCTCTACTCCACCTCAACCAACTACATTTGAAGAATTAAACTTTGACACATAAATAGTCCTAATTATCTCTACTTCACCTCAACATAACACCAATGATCAAGAATTATGTATCTACACCAAAAGAAGAACCACTGAGCACGTGGAGGAACTTATGCCGACTCAGGACTGTCAAGAGCCAGAATCATATCCTCCTGGTAAATATAATGGTATGGATTTCTCAACTCATGACTCTCTTACAGCGATGATTGATGACTTAGTAAGTCAATTACACACAAGAAAGGTATTTGAGGGTGCACTGGTTATCCAATTGAAAGATATGTAGCCTATGAGAAGTTGCTACCATCTTTCAGGGTTTTTGTGATAAACCTTGATAGTGTGCAGATTCCCAATTTTATTCTAGAGGTTCTATAGATTCCAACATAGAAACATTCAATTGAGGAAGAAATACATGCTCTAGGAAAGAATTAATAACGGGCACTTAGAGTTACCTGATGGAAAAATATTGTATGCTGCAAATTTATATTTATGGTCAAATATAATGTAGATAAAAGTGTAGAGAGATTCTCAGTTAGACTGGTTGCCAAGGGCTTCACGGTGCCATACGAGATTGACTATCAGGAAAATATTCGCACTTGTAGCCAACTTATTACGGATCGAGTTTTACTTTTTCTTGTAATAAATCAAGGTTGGCATTTATCCCAATTTGATGTCAAAAATGTCATCTTGATCGCGGCTTTTATGAAAAAGTTTAGATGACTATACCATTAGGCTTGGAAAACAGGTCGAACAATAGGTTTATATGCAAGTTGAAGAAGTCCTTGAACGACTTGAAGCAATCTCCTTGTATTTGGTTTGACAAGTTTGTTGAAATAGTGATTACAAACGGATATCATCAGTGTTAAGTTGATCACACTCTATTTTGTTAAATTCAATTCTAGAGACAAAATTATTATTCTCAAGTATATGTAGATGAAATTATCTTGACGGGTGAGGATTCAGAGGAAATTATTAGATCAAAAAAGGCGCTTGCGACAAAATTTGATATCAAGGGCCTCAGAAATCTCCAATATTTACTGGGAATGGAGTTGACTCGGTCTACAGAGGGGATTGTCACATCCCAAAGGAATTATATCTTAAACCTGTTAAGTGAAACAATCATACTTGGGTGTAAATTTACTGACATACCTATGGATTTCAACAAAAAGTTGAACAAAAGTGAAAAAAGAAGTCCATTTTACAAAGGTGGATATCATCAATGACATTTGGGCAAATTATTTTACCTATCACACACAAAAATTGATATTGCACACTCCATAAATATAGTAAGCCAACACATGAATAACCCAAATGATACAAAAAGATGTTATCAAGCTTGTACAAAATGACATGTCATCAAGGACAGAGTACAAAACATGATTCTCCAAAACATTATGAAGTAAAAAACTATCCTATAGGGCTATACAAGCACAAACATGTGCTGCTCTATTTAATTATGCAAAATGCAAACCTTTCAAGAATAACCCAAAAGATTTGAAAACCGTGAGTGCCATATCACAATATTATGTGGCACTTGAAGAGGAATTCTGGATATGGTTTATTCTTCAAAAGATCTGAAAATCCGAGTGCAAGCGCACAATATTCCTAGTGTAGCTTACAAAATTTATATCTAAGGCATATGCTTTCAGGCTTTTTGTCATAAGGTGTTTGAGATGATGCTTCAATTAGGTTACCATGTCATATTATTTTAAATTTTATACTTATATCTAATATTTCTAATACATTATCTCAATAAATCAAAAAATAAATTAAATATATTTACATGATTGCATATTAATTTGTTATTTGTTTTAAATTATATAGATCTAATATTAATTAATATAGGGAGGAAGAAGAAAAATATTGTGATTGAAGAATGTTTGGAAGATTCCACTAAGTCAAAATCGAATGAATAATAAAATTGAGCATAAGCCCAATGTGGATCTTAAATCTCATGGCTTATTTAAAATTTAAGTGAATACTTACCTTAGACCTCGTTTTAAACTTTTAATTATATCAACATTATAGATAAATATTTATAATTTATTTTTATGATAATATACTAAATCAATATATTGATTATTGGTCATATTTTGAATTATTTGTAATTTTATAATTTGTGTTGAGATTTACGTCTTGTTTTGTTAAGCTAAAATGTTTTAGTTCCTGTTTTATTTTCTTAATATTGATCGTATATGTAAATTCATCTCATAATTGCATAATATTTTTTCGCATTTAATACATCTTCAAATAAATAATTATGAATTTTAATTTCCTCAGTTGAGGTAACTTTAAGCATAGATGATTTTTTTGTCAGTGTGTTTTTAAGAGGTTTCGTCAGAGATGATAGAAGTTTTTCATCAATGACATTGATACCAGAGTTAACCCAAATCTCATTAGGAAAAATCAAATAATATTACTAGAAACAAATGAGTGGCTATAATAAAACACAATTGAAAGGAAAAATTCAACACGTAACGACACATAAACTCACGTTAAGGCGGATCTCAGGTGATGGTGGTGACTGTGGCTATGACAAGGCAGTGGCAGGTTGGGAAGGAGTTTTCGAGCTGTGGATGAAGAGTGACATCGATTATAGGTGGCTGGAACAACAGGATAGCAAAGGGCAATAGCTCAAAAACAACAATTGGCTGTTTGGGGCACGTGGACAACATGAAAACAAAAAAGTGGGAGATGTTTGGCAATGACAACAAGCTGGAATGAGGGAAACAGTTGGTCGGGTGGCCTGAACAGTAGTAAACTACCCAGACAGTTGTATTCGGATTGCGATGACGAGCCGGAATGACAACGTCAGTGGCATTGAAATCGCGGGACTACGGGACAACCAAAGTTGGACTGTTCAAGGGTTGAGGCAGCGAGATGGGTTGTTGGATTGCAAGGAACTATAGGAAGACAACAATGGGACTGCTGTCGGGGCGAGGAGGAAGGCGTGATAGCTGAGCGAGAGGGAGGTGAAAAAGGGGAGAGAAGACAATCAACACCTTGAGACTAAAATACAGTCGAAGCACCACTTGGAACTTTAGGATACAACCCTCAAAGGGAAGAAGAGACGCCGACGGCTATTCTGATACAAAACGCAAAAAATACTAATCTTATACTCCCATCAAAACAAATTTATAATAATAGGATAAATAGAAATGAGCTCAAGAATTGACCAACACTCTTAAAAAGGAGAAATACGAGGACTAGTTCGGTCCAGGTGAGCAAACAGGTCGTGGGAGTCGCGTTACAGTAGGAAATGTAGCAATGATTACAAAACCTTCTCTTGGGTCACTCCCGCATTAGTCTCCCGTGTCTGTCGAAGCTTCTGTCTTCTCATAGTCTTCAGGTTAGCCCTGTTGAAGGTAGTGGAAATGTTGCAAGCTCTCCCTGAAAGTCAATCTTGTAGGCGGTCATTTTAAATTACATTTTGATAGCATAAGTATCCATCCTCGACACCACTTGAGTTGGAGTTGCATAACAACATAGATTCTCACCAGCTTAATCCCAAGCAAGTAAATCTATAATCTGCTTATTCTAATTCTCGTACTCCGTTGGATGTATTTGATAAACATGTATATGAGGAAGAATCAACTCTAGGATTAAATCTGTGATAGGTTGTGTCACTCTCACTAACAACCACTCAGGAGAGTCATCTTCATCTTCACTGATAGGACTTGGACCCCATTGGAGAATTTTCTTCTCGATCAAGCTCCTAAGACAATTTTCAAAGTTGTGGTTCATCTCTTCTGTCTGGATATCTAATGGTGGCTATACTGTTGATTTGAATCTAACGTCTGAATAACTCTATGTAATCTTCTTGAAATGACACAAGAGTGCCCCATCTCTGATATCACCCTCAGTAGGGACAACTGTAGAAGAAGCCTATCTATCTAAAAAGTGTGAATTTTTTTTAATAGGTTGTCGGGTGTTTGATGCCAATTCCTCGGACTTAGGACCACCTTGGGCTACCAATGTGAATTCTGTTAATGTCTCCCTTATGCCCTCAGTTGGAGCTATATGCTTTTCTTCCACATCCGTTAGAATTTGATCCTCTTTTGTGTCCTCAATTTCTTCTATGTTGACTGTGTTATTGTCTATTTCTTCAATTACTCCCTGCTCAGTGAAATATAAATATATCATCTCCTTATTTATGCAATTTGCTTCAAAATGCCTAAATCCATGACACTTGAAACACTTCCTGGTTAGGATAGACATGGGAATGTGGATTGGTGCATTATGCTCTCCACTTTGAACTAGTGTCACCTCAGGTGATGTCAACTTGGATGTTCCGCTGGGTGTACTCTGACTGTAAGATCTTAAGGTTGAAGCCTGCTTGTAAAATATGGTGGTCACCCGACGTTGTGGTCTCTCCAGTTCTGGAGCCAGGGTGTGGACATCTGGTCTGTATTGATCTAGTAGAAATTGATGTTGTATCTACCGTTTCATCTTGGATCAGGTAGTAATTTTGTCTTTTCTTTCATGCTGACGTACGTACTTCTGATTTTACACCAAAATAATACATTCTTCTTTGTCTCGCTGACAACTAACTTGACCATTTCATCCTATGAGATGTCTGGACACTCAAATACATTCCAAGATCCAGAGCTACTCGATGAACTTGTCCTAATCCATGTGGCCGTCAAAATATGACAGATCAACTTGTGTTTCAAAATTTTGGCTTCTCAAACATTTCATGTGATAACTTCGATGTAGAGGTCCTTCATCCCTGAAATCTGCATGGTGGAAGAGATTTACTCCACTCCTTTGATTTAGCAGGTCGCCATTATGCTACAGGTGACCCATCTGGGTTTTCTTCTCTCTAAGGTGGCATACCTCGGTTGTTGTTTGCAGGTTTCCCTCTTCATCTCATTCCTGGATATATTTTTTTGTGAATTTCTCATAAATGGTATACTGTTCATTCCCCTCGATCAGGCTTCCGATAATCATCTTTTGGCAGCTTGGCTAGATTTTGGTTGTGGGTAGGTGGAAGGAGGTGTGTAAGGGTGATGTAGGGTGAGAAAAAAATATTTTGATAGAGATATGTTTGGGGATGACAGATGCTAGAAACTCTAGGATAGGACCAATGTTATGCTAGCTATGATACAAAATAATATCGTAGTTAACCTAATCACATTAGGACAAAAACAAATATTATTACTGGAAGCAAATAGATAGTTATAATTAAACACACCTGAAATGGAAAATATAACGCAAACAACACGCAAACTCACGTTAGGGCGGATCCCAGGTGATGATGGTGATGGTTAGAGGGTCTGACGAGATAGTGGCGAGGTAGTGAAAGGGTTTTTGGGCTGTTGATAAAGAGAGACAACGATTTTAGGTGGCTGAAATAACAGGGCAGCAGCCCAAACAAGAACAATTGGCTGTTTGAGGCAACTGGACAGCAGGAAAACAAAAAGGGGAGACATTGCGACAGTGGCAACAAGCTGGAATAAGGGAAACAGCTGGCCGGGTGGCTGGAACAGCATAAAACAACCCAGATAACTGTTTCCTGACAGCGACATCGAGTGGGAAGGATGGCGGCAGCAATTGTTGAAGGTGTGGGGCTGCGGGACAGTCAAAGGAGGACTGTCTAGGGGCTCCAGCAGCCCGAAGGATGGCTGAACGGCGAGGAACTGCAGGAAGACATCGACAGGGTTGCAGCGAGGAGGAAGGCATGGTGGCGAAGCAAGAGGGAGGCGGGAAGGGGAAGGGAAGATAATCACCACCTGAAAATCAAGATACAGTCGAAGAACCACTTGGAATCCTAGGATATAGCCCTTAAAGGAAAGAAGAGATGCCGATGACTATCCCAATACGAAACATACAAAAAAAAACTAACACTAAACTCTCATGAATATGAATTTATAATAATATGATAATTAGAAGTGGGCACAAGAACTAGCGGCACTCCCAAAACGGAGAAATACCTGGACTGATTCGGTCCAGGCTAGCAGACGGGAGTCACGGTACTATAGCAATGATCGGAAAAACATCTACTGGGTCGCTCCCGCAGTAGGCATTAATCACTAGTGGGATATTCTTAATTGATATCCAAAGATTCATATAAAGTTCCATGAAATTTTTTTTGTAAATTAGTTAATTCATCCCTAATATCTCACCTAAAACTTTAATTAAACAAATCATAACTCAATAGTCTAGAGGCAATAAAAATTTATCTATAGAACTTCCAAATTAAGTAAAATATTCAAAAACTCCATATTCACTTTGTTTATAATTTTTAAATTGTTCATGCAATTCTCTATAAATCACTCAGGGATGGCTATCTTATCGTCCAATAGATAAATTTTTTCATCATTTGTTGTATGCATCCAAACCGCATAATTCTATTTCAGATGGCCTCATCTTCAAGAGATTTTATTTCAACCATTCTTCTAACATAATAATTTTTCAATTTATCCTTGTATTCCTTAATAATAATAAATTATTTCTCAATTTTTAGTCATTTTGGGCATATTTTTTTCTAGCTTGGTTTCAAAATTAGTTGCTCTAATCATTACATTCTCTATCGTTTGTTGTATCTTTCAAATCACACAAATTTATTTCCACTTGTATTATGTTCAATAATCGCCCCAACTGTTGATCTAATATAATCATTTTTAATTTATTCTTGTATTTTTAGTAAAGGTATATTTTATTACTCAATTTTTATTAACTTCTAGTTTTTTTCTTAGCGTAGCTTGTTCATATAGTAAGTGGCTTTAATTGTTTACTTTGAGATGTTCATTTTTTCTATGCTTTGCATCGGCATCTTTTGCAGAATGTTCAAGGAAGAACTTTGATGCTTGTATTCCAACTGGCAAGAAGTTGGAATCATCGAATCTGGCTGAAGGGAACTTTAATACGCATAACCATGAGAAAACTGAAGAAAGTCCTACTAGAATGAAGACCAGCTGGATGGAGACAATGCCTTCGAGTGCTTCAGCACTGAATATTGTTGTCACTAAAAGGGATGAATCTGTATTGGACCGTGATGCTGAGAACTCATTCAAATTCATAAGGGGCTACAATAGAGATAATTATCTGTATCAGGAGGAAGAAACAGAAATAAGATCAAAATTAAATAAAGAAAAAATGGCGTCACAATCTCCACTTAGATGCAGTGAAACTGCTGCAGGTTTGAGCTATATTTCATCCCAAGAGCCTGGTCTTCAGTCCCAAACCATTGCATTAGGTGTTGTGGACAAGTTTCTTTCTGTACATAATGAGGAATTATCTTCGGACATTAACAATGAGAACGCGGACACAGTGATATCACTTCCTATTGCAAGTGTGAAAAAAGCTCAGTGTTTTGTGAGGAAAACTGATAAAAGTACAACGGGAAAAGTTCAAGTATATGACTGGATTGATTCCCTTGAGGATGAAGGTGGCGGTGAATTATTTAGCAGAAGAAAAGATTCCTTCTTTGGCTGCAAACAAAGTAAACGAGTATCACACAGGCTCGTAGGTTCTGATAACAAGAGCAGTGCTGAAGGCGCCAAGTCCAAAACATGTCAGAAACTAGCATCTTTATCAAAATCAAAGAAATACCTTTTCAGTGAATTGATGGAGCAAACAAACACAGATACAATGGAGCAATTAAAGAAATTTGATGTTCCCATAAGTGATGAAGGTGTTTATAGCTGCGGTCCTGCCACTCAAATGGCAGCTGAAGCTATGCAGGCACTGGGTCATTCATCTCCTGTTTCTTTTGAACCGACTACTGTACAATCAAGGCATGGAGAGGACACTAGAAGTTCCACGCAAATTATAAAAGCTAGCAGAACTCGTTCAAGAAATGCCTCTGCAAGGAAGAGGAGTAATAAATCGGAAGGAATTATGACACCCTCAAAACTACAAAACATCTCGAAATCAAGAAAAAAATGCTGCAATTCTTCTAGAAAACAGTCCACTAAGTCGAGGAAGGAGATAGTTTTGAAGGATGGAACAGCTGAAATAACAGCAAAGATGATTATAAACTGCGAAGAAATGATATCGGCTTACAGTGGAGACTATGAAATAAGTACTGGTTGGGAGAGAATGAAGCATATGGTAGATAAAAAGGTTGAAAAGTCTCCTGTTCCAGTGCTCAGTAAACAGCCTTCAGTTGGTGAAAAACGCACTTTGGGCACTAGTGAGCTTTATACTTCACCCGTTGCACATCGTACTAGGCGTTCAAAAGCAGCTGAGCACTTAAGCCTCAATCAAATATTATTCACTAATGCTTGCAACGATACCAGTAGGATCAATTTGCGTACCCATAGACCTGTTGAGATGGAGGATGAATCTGTTTCAAACACATCAGTAGTACCCAAGGTCAATAAAAATGGTTGCATTATAAGCTTGAGTGGAACAATGAACTATGACCATGGATTCAATGCTCTTCCCGTTGTAGTTGAGGTGGAGAGAGGGCATAATGAAGAAACAGTAGCTTCTCGTGACAGAGATGTTTACAGAGAATCTAAAAGAAGAAAAATGAAAAACATTGACAAAGAGAATCAAACAAGTGATAGAAGGCCTGCTATTCAGAAGAAAGGGCGCAAAGTTTTTATCAGAAGTTTTGCTGAAATTTTAGATACTGTAAAGCGAAGGAAGAGATCAGTTTCTCTGAGCAGCAAGTTTGAATCTGATGGCATGCAAAATGAGTCTGGCATCAGAACAAGGTCATCATTGCTTTCAGATATTTTGAAGCCTTATGTTGCAAATAATTCACATTCTATGGCCCAACTCTCTTGCAAACCGGCTTCTGATGGAACTGCTAACACAAATTCACTTTCTTCTGTGAAGCGAAATGTTAATAATGATAAGCTTGAAACATCTAAAAAAAGTGCTCAGTCTCGACTACTTGCTGAAGTTGTAAACCAAGATACAAAACCTGAAGGATCAACTGTTGCAATTTGTCAATCTGGTTTACAATGTTCACCAATAACCGGCAAAAATGCAGTATCCCCTCTGTCAAGATCTCCTATTTCCAGAGAACTTATTCGGTTAGAAACTTCTTATACATCGCCATCAAAATTGAATGATGTGCGAAGAAGAAAAGATATGGCATGCTTTCATGTTTGTTTCAGCAATCATTTAAACAAGGATGTGATTAAGCAGCAGGAAAAGGTGACCTCTCATCACATCTTTTGGTTTTGAAGTCTTGAATCAGCATTTTTATCAAACCAGTCTCATTAATTATTTACCTGATCTTCTGTTGTAGATATTGAAAAGATTAGGAATTCAGGAAGTCTCCTCCAGTTTAGAAGCAACACATTTTGTTGCTGATAGGTTTGTGCGCACAAGAAACATGCTAGAAGCAATGGCTATGGGTAAACCCGTGGTAACACCTATGTGGCTTGAAAGCTGTGGACAGGCAAGCTCTTCTATTGATGAAAAAAACTACATCTTGAGGGATAGTAGGAAGGAAAAGGAGATTGGATTTAGCATGCCTGTTTCACTTGCTCGTGCATGTGAACTTCCACTGCTGCAGGTTCTTTTTATATCTAGCATCTCTTTAACATAGCTTGCTACATCTTAGTGGCAAATATAATTGAAGCTTTATGCTCTCTTGTAATTTGTAGGGTAAAAGGGTGTATGTCACACGAAATGCAAGACCTAATCAAGAGCTTATTTCCAGCTTAGTTAAGGTAGCTGGTGGTCAGGTATTTTACTGTGTGCTAAATTTATTATGGAATCTTTCGCTCTTAATTGAAGCTCATCTTCCATTACGGATTTTTTATTATTTGATTTGTTTTGTACATGTAATGCTCCCTTTCTACGCATGTCCTACTGAGCTAACAGAAGTACTGTTTAAGTATTCTAGAGGATCTAATTTATATGAACATTGCTTATTTAGCAGAGGAGAAAAGTTATCATTTACCAATGGGAGATGAGGATTTTAAATCCCCGGCCTTACTCAATATGACTTTATTTTTACGGTGAAATGTCAAAATAGTCCCTGATTATTCACATGTGGTCATTTTAGTCCTAGAATTTATAAAATATCACATTACTCTCTAGATTACTTGACTATGGGGATGAAGCAAGTCTCTAGGGATGACTATATTAGCCCCTTTTAAAAGAGTTTGATCACTTAATTGACACTTTTATAAACTCTGAGATTGAAATGGCTCTTGACAAAGAAGCAGGGGAACATTTTGACACTTTTCTCTTATTTTTAACCTATGTACTTTTAAAAAAGTCATGATAACAAATCACACATCTGAAAATTGAACCGGATAATTAAAATAGAAACGATGAGGGTTATTTATCTGGTGGTGGAACTATTACATGGAGGGGAGGGGGGTGATTGGGTTTTGGAGTCGTCATAATTGATGGCAGCAGTTACTCAAAGTTTTTTTTCCGTCATGATTGCTTATGTATATATCACTTGTGAACTTGCAAATCTCTTTGCTTCCGAGGATAAATCCCTTCTCTCTATTGACCATTTGATGAATCACTGCAATATTTAATGGATGTTATGATTATCTGATTTATTACTTATACTAATTTATATTTAGAATATATAATATATATTATTATTGTTTTTTATTTATTGTGAGTATTCTATTTTATCATATTTTTTTATTATTCTCTTTGCTTATCTTAGAAAATATAAATGCTTTTGTATTGAATGATATTTCAGTAATTATGGAATACGTTAAACTTTACTCTCGTTCTTAACAGTAACCATTATATATTGTAGAGGTATAAGTGAGCTGGCCTATCTTTGCTTGTTAATGTGCTGGTGATTGAGCTTGAGAAGGCTACCATTATCTCTGCCAACATCTCTCTACTGCTTTGGGCAGATCTCTATGTTCTCGTACCCACCCCCTCTACCTCCTCATCCTCGTTGTTTTCCACAATGATGTTGGCATCATCCCAGGAATTGTGTTGTTACATTGTGCTCGACAAGCAGCTACTGTTGTGCTTTATAAGCTCAGGTTGAGTTTAATAACTGTAGTTCAAGTTTAAGTTGAGTCTAGTTCAAGCCTTTGATAACTTGAGTTCTTTTACTTATTTACAGTCCTAATTGACATTGGTAAAGTAAACACTGTTAAAACTTCGACACTAAGAAGTGATTGATCCAATATTGAACGGTGGATTTGTAACCTATTCATCCTCTGCATATTTGCTTGAATTACTTGAACCAAGGATATGACGCCTACTAAAAAATAACAAAACAACATTGCTTTCATCAATTGACAATTTATGATTTAAAGTTAAATCAACCACCTTAAATACTTGGATAAGGCCATAATCTATGGGGAGTTCTAACGCATGATTTGTCCCTTTTCCAACTAGCTTTTCACGAGTTCCCTAAGATAATTTTACAGCTAGGGAATAGTACCCATGAGTTATGAAGACTTGTAGTTACCAGGAGGTTGTCCCGAAGTTCAGAAGACTTGTACTAGAAATTGTACGTTTACACTAAAATGCTGATCAGGGACTAGTACCCATGAGTTATCCCCTTCCTTTTTTGATGTTGGTGACAAAGAAAACTGCATTAGTTATTCAATCTAGGAGTATGTAGTTTATGAGAAGTTACCCTCATCTTACAAAGCTTTCGTTTCTAACCTTCATAGTATGCATATTCTTAAATTTATTCATAAAGCTCTTGAATATTTAGAATGGAGGGAAGCAGTTGAAGAGGAGATTCAAGCACTAGAGCATAATAACACGTGGATTCTTACTATTCCCTCGGGATAAGAAGTCAATTGGGTTCAATGGGTGTTCAACTTCAAATGGAAAGCTGATAGAAGTATTAAGAGATTCAAAGCCAAACTTATGGCAAAAGATTTCACTCAAGCCTATGAGATTGACTATCAGGAGGCCTTCGCACTATAGTTGCCAACGCTATCAGAGTTCTCCTTTTAGTAACGGTTAACAGGGAATGGAGATTGCATAAGCTTGACGTAAAAAAATGTCTTTCGTAATGAGTATTTGGAAGAAGTGTGTATGGACATACCGCCAGGACTAGAGAATGATTTCAACAAACATCTGGTATACAAACTCAGGGAGCCTCTATATGAGTTTAAGCAATTACCAAGAACATGGTTTGAAAGACTTACTAAAATTATGAGTTCTAATGAGTATTATCAAAGTTACGCTGATCATACTCTATTTGTAAAGCACACTCTAGTTGACAAGATTGTTGCACTGATACTATGTGTGGATGATGTGATTCTTACTAGTGATGATGGTAGATTTTCAAGATCAGAGAAGTGAGTTTGAAATCAAAGACTTGGAAATCATGAGATATTTTTTTATGCATGGAGGTAACAATGTCCAAGAAACACATTGTTATCACAAAGGAAAGACATTCTAAATCTACCAAAGGAGACTGTGATGATTGGATGTAAGCCTATTGACACTCCAATGAATCCCAACCAGAAATCAAAGAGGAGAGAAGAAATTGTCTCTGTGTGGATAAGGGGAAATATCAAATATTAGTAGGAAATCTCTACTACATGTCACATATGAGACCAGATATTGCATATTATGTCAATATTGTGAGCCAACACATGAATAACCCAAATAAAGAGTACTTTGAGATAGTGCACAGAATTTTGAGATTTTTTCAAGAAGACCCCTATTTATTGATTAATTTTTAAGAATACCGAGAATAGAGGAGTGGAGGCCTACACTGACATTAGTTGGGTTAGGGAACTAACTAACAGAAGGTCCACTACAGGTTACTGCTTCTATGTATGGGGAAATTTGGTGACATGGAGAAGAAGCAAGTGGTTATTTTTAGAAGCAATGCAGAACTAGAATATATGGCACTCTCCTTTGGAATTTGTGAAGAGATCTGAATTAAAAAATAGTTAAAAGAATCAGGGTGTACCTCCAATAGGCCTATACATATGTTTTGTAACAATTAAACAATTATCGGTGTTGCTAAGAATCTTGTGCCATCATGATAGGACCAAATCTATTGAAGTTGATAGACACTTCATCTCTAAAAAGTTCATGGAGGAATTCTACAGCTAAACTATATCCTGACACGCTAATAAGTTGTTGATGTTTTCACCAAAGCCCTTCTTTTAAGCATCTTCATCAATACCAAGCATGGTCTCTACAATATCTTAAGGTATTGGAGTTCAATACCAAGCATGGTCTCTACAATATCTTAAGGTCTAAGACGATCCTGTTTTCCCTCTTTCTTCATCATGTGGGCCAACCACTAATTCCAAAATAGGGAAGATTTGATTGTGGTTAACTGAAGAAACTCTTAATTAGTCTATTTCCTTCATATTCTATGTTTTTTTATTTTTATTTTAGAATTATTTCCTTCCCTAATTTAGGATAGATATATTTGATAAGTTTGAAAATCATGAAGGATTGGTTTCCTTATATACGTGCCCTACTTGTGAATAATGAAATTAACTCTCTTTTCATTCCAAAACATGTTTTCAACCGTTTTTAGTTGGTATTACTATGATTACATGGAAGGTGATAATTATGTGTAACTAATATCTTCTGGGATCTTCTTTTAAAAATATAAAAGGTGTTAGGAATTGTGATTTTGATCTTATGATTTCATGTCATCTTCTCAAAAGGAATTTTATTCTTTTTTTTTTTTCTTGGATTAAGCCTTGAACTGGAATTTTCAATTAAATGTGGATTGTTCTCGTAAAAGCAACTTAAGGAGGCTGCTTGTTGCTTGCAGTATTACAAATTATTTGGTGATATTATTTGCTGCTTTTTATAACTATTTTGACCGTTATGGCTCTTTTTTTTTTTTTTTGAGCTTTCTGCTTTTATCATAGTATATTGCTTTGTCAGGGTTATGATTTCGTTAACATATGGATTGAGATGGATGCTCTTAACCTTATTAATATTTTTAACAGAGATTTGTCTAGTTTTGGATTATATTCATTTTTAACATTAAGCTTTAGCTTTCTAGAGTAGTTTATGCATTGTTGCATATTACTCATTAAAATAATTCTACAGCTAATTAGTTAGCCAATGAGTGCTGCAAATGAAAACTTATAGAATCATTAATCTTAATGCAGTTTGTAGGAACCTCATTGGTATTATTAGACGTGATAAATGTGGCTTGCTTTATACAACAACAACAACAAAGCCTTAATCCCACTACGTGGGGTCGGCTACATGAATCCTTTTCTCCATTGCATCTTATTTAGTGTCATATTTTCATTTAGTTCAAGTAAATTAAGATCATTTTCAATACAATAAGCCCAAGTCTTCCTTGGTCTACCTCTGCTTTTCTTAACACAAGTCGAATCTAAAACATCTACTCTCGTAATCGGATCATCAGATGGTCGACGTTTAATGTGACCAAACCATCTAAGACAACTTTCTCTAATTTTGTCCGTCACAGGAGCTACACCAACCCTATCATGGATATATTCATTTCTCATTTTTTTCTTAAGTGTAAATTCACTCATCCACCTAATCATTCTCATCTCGGCAACACTTAACTTATTATTATGCTTCTCTTTTAAAGGCCAACATTCAGCGCCATAGAGCATTGCAAGTCTCACCACCGTCTTATAAAATTTTCCTTTCAATCTAAACGGTACTTTTCTATCACACAAAAGGCCCGAAGCATTCCCCCACTTCAACCAACCAACTTGAATTCTACTATTAACATCCCCATCTATATCACCATCGCTTTGGACAACGGACCCAAGATATCTAAATCGTTCACACCTTTTAATAATTTGATCACCCAAAGTCACACTTCTGTCACTAGAGCTATTACTACTAAAATTACATTCCATGTATTCAGTTTTAGTTCTACTTAAATGAAGGCCTTTAGACTCCAATGTAGACATCCATAATTCAAGTTTTTTCCTGGGCTTTTTCTCTTGTTTTATTCACAAGAAGGATATCATCAGCAAAAAGCATACACCAAGGTACATCCTCCTGTAGATGTCCAGTAAGACCATCCATAACTAAAGCAAAAAGATACGGGCTTAAAGCCGATCCCTGATGTAATCCAACAGAAATAGGAAAATATTCTGTCAATCCTCCTTCAGTTTGAACACAAGTAACAACTCTAGTATACATATCTTTAATGACTTGAATATAAGTCATATCAACACATTTCTTCTCGAGAACTCTCCAAAGGATATCTCTTGGAACCTTATCGTAAGCTTTTTCTAAATCAATAAAAATCAAATGTAGATTCTCCTTATTATCTCTGAACTTCTCCATCAAACCTCTCAATAAATGTATAGCTTCCATAGTAGACCTGCCCGGCATAAATCCAAATTGATTATGAGAAATTTTCGTGATGCATCTTAACCTATGTTCAATTACCCTCTCCCATAATTTTAAAGTATGACACATCAACTTAATTCCTCTATAATTTGCACACTCTTGTGCATCCCTTTTATTCTTAAAAATGGGGAGCAAAATACTCTTCCTCCACTCCTCAGGCATCTTTTTAGTTTTTAAAATAATATTAAAGATTTTAGTTAGCCAAGAAACTTCCAAATCTCCCAAATATTTCCACACTTCAATTTTGATATCATCAGGTCCCACAGACTTTCCACCCCTGGTTTTCTTTAAAGCCTCAACTAATTTTTTACTAATGCGACGGTAAAAACAAAATGTTTTATTTTTATTCACGATATTAATGTCACTAAGGTCAATCATATTTTCAAAAACTTCATTAAAAAGTTTATCAAAGTAACTCACTCACCTATGTTGAATATCTTTTTCTAAGAAAAGTATTTTTTTATTTTCATCTTTAATACATTTTACTTCAGTTAAATCTTTACTTTTCTTTTCTCTTTGTTTGGCTAGTTTATACATATATTTTTCTCCCTCCTTAGTATCTAATCTATTATAAAGATCATTAAAAGCAGAATTTTTAGCTTCTCAGATTGTTCTTTTAGACTCCATGCGGGCCGTTTGATATTTTTCCCAGTTCTCTAAGTTTTTACATTTAAATCAATTTTTATAACATAACTTCTTATATTTTATCTTTTCTTGCACATTATTATTCCACTACAAATTATTCTTACTCAGAAAATTTTTCTTTTGATTCTCCAAGTACATCTTTTGCTACTTGTTTTAATAATGTTTATTACTTTATCACTCATAAATTTATTTCTTTATGAACATCCCAAACCTTGAAATCTTGAAGTTTACTCATAAAAATAATTTTATTGTCCATCTAATTCTACGAAGATGAGTCCTAGTATTCTTTATTTTACAACTCTTAATCTTAAAATCTAAAACTAATAAACTATGTTGGGTACTTAAATTTTCACTTGAAATGACCTTACAATATTTACAATCGCGATGATCTCTTCTTCTCATAAGAAAATAATCATTTTGTGTTTTATTAGATTCACTTTTATAAATAATACGATGCTCATCTCTTTTCTTGAATAAAGTATTAGTAATAACAAAATCATACGCTAAAGCAAAATCTAAAATAACTCTACCTTCTTCATTAGTTACTCCAAAATTGTAGCCACAATGATTATTTCTAGTCTTATACCACTCTACTGATAAAAATTCTTTCTTCAAGAGGTATCATTTGTATTTAGTCTTCCAAGTCATTCCAAAATTTATCTTTAGACTTTGTATCTAAACCTACTTGAGGAGCATAAACACTTATAATATTAAAAATCTTAGTATCAATGATAATCTTAAGGACTACAATTCTATCTTCAACTCTATTAATTTTTACAACATTATCTTTCAAACTCTTATCTATAATTACATCTACACCATTTCTAGTGCGACTCTTTTCAGAATACCAAAGTTTAAAACCTAAATTATCAATCTCCTTAGCCTTTTCTCTAACCCACTTAGTTTCTTGAAAAACATAAGTTATTAATTTTCCTATGAATCATAATATCAAATAATATCAACTAATAATATCAACTAATTCCATTAATTTACCATTGAGAGTACCTATATTTCTAAATTCTATCTAGTATTAGTTTCATTAGTTTCATGAACTAATTTCTTTACCCGCATTCGCCCATAATGTGGGAATCCTTGCTTATTTAACACTACACCCTATAGCCAGTGTAGCATTCACCCGAAATGTTTAGTTGTTGTTATTATTATTCAATTTTCTTTTGGTGGTGGTTCTCCATTTTATACTTTATTTCTTTGTTATCCTTTATTTAGTACTCACTTTTTCATATCGTGTAGTCGTGTTCTCTTTTGATAATTTGATATGGAGTTGATATATTTCCGGTTGATGTTTGGATGAACTCTGTTATTCATTTGATTCCTTTTATTTATCTTTGTTTATCACCAGTTTGTTATCTTCTTAATAATGCAAAAAGGGCTTGAAACTATGGAATTGAAAAAATTGATATATAAATTAGCTATAGCAAGAGATATGAGATCTACAAATTTTAATCAGTTAGATGCATTATAAGCGAAGATTATAAAAACTTTGGTAAAAATAAAGATATCAAGGAAAATTAAATGACACTTTAAGAAATTATTAATTAAAATTTAATAAAGAAACTATTTAAAAGAATAAGGTCTATTATAGATTGCTAATAAAAATTGTACTAGAGTTGGCTTTGATGTAGATTTATAAATTTAAACCTTATGTTTAGATGAGATATCTATTAGGATTTTGGGACTTAAAGGGTATATTGTAGTGGTTTTGTTGACAAAACTTGTCAATGGAATTTTATGGGCAAAAAAAAAAGGATTTCAAAAGATTAGAAAAGAAGTATTTTGATGCTAATATTGTAATTATTAAGGAATATAATAGAGTATAATGGAACACAAATTTTAGTGAGCTGGAGGAATTTTGTAACTATGGAGAAATAGTTGGAAGATATGTGGCTTAGAGATAGTAAAACAAAGATAGATTCTATAATTTTAGTGAGTTGATATTAATTTTCATCAATTATTTCTAGAAGATAAAGTGATACTTAAGTATGACATGTCTAAATGGTTTAGATGTATGTGTGAAAGAATCAGGCTATATACGAGGATGTAATTTTTAGAGTGAATATTCCTTCGTTAAAATGGGGAATTATCTCAATTGTAGTATGCTATTGTTATAAGAGTATATCATGGAAAATTCAAAGCAAATTTAAGTTGACAATGTTGTATGAATCTGAGTGTTGGCACTAAGGAAAATGATCTATGTTGAAGGTGACAAAAACAAGAACTTTAAGATAAGTTTGTGATAAAACTCGACTAATTTTTAAGGAATAATTTTATTAGAGGAATGATTGGAGTGACTTCTATTGAGAATAAGGTAATTTAACATAGGCATAAGGTGTTTTGATCTTGTATAATAAATGGTAGAAAATGTACTCAGTAGACAAATGGATAAATTTAGCATTGAAGGATTAAAAACAATAATCCATACCTAAGGTAACATGGACAATTCTAAAAGATTTGTGAATAGTAGTAAATTTAACTCCTCAGGCAATGCTCAATAAGCTTGAATGAAATATGAGAATTTGATGAATCCTAGATTATGCTCTCTTTATCTTTGTATTTTGATACTATTCTTAAATCTTCTTTTAGATTTTCTTTTTCTTTTTTGCAGGCATTAAAGAGAATTGAATTGTCCATTACTGAAGATGATAAACTGCCTGACAATCTTCTTATTCTCTCCGGTGAAGAAGATTTTGCAGTTTGTGCGCCGCTACTTAAGAAAGGTAATCATTCTTTCCTTTTTTTATGGACATTCTAAAATCTCAGGAAATTCATTGACCATAGCTCACGTATATAAGTTTCGCATCGAGCAGGAGCAGTGGTTTTCAGCTCAGAGCTTTTACTCAATGGCATTGTTATCCAGAAGCTGGAATATGAAAGGTATTTTGAACTGATTAATCTTGAACCCCATTCCAAATTTTTTCCAAACTTTGTTTTTCATGAAAGAAATATTCTTTACATTCTTCAGGTAAGCATTATGTTTTATGTAACAAGATTAGAAAATAAAAGGTGATGTTGAATGGTTTCAAAATTTATAATTTTTACAAGGGAAGATTTTACACTTGTAAAACTTCTTTTGCACTTGATGCTTATATTAATTTTCATTATATTTTCTTAATCATTGTCTTTTTAAATTATTATATGATGAGAGAAGATAATAATAACTACTTGTAAGGATATGCATTACCAAATGAGAAATGGCAGAGGATGTGAAAATATTTTTATATTATTTGATGCAATAATAATTTTTGGTTTTGTAAAAATCTTATAAATAGCGAGAAAACATCATTCAATTAATTAGTAATTATGTCAAATAATAATTTATCTAAAAAATGTTCAAACATGATGGAAATGAATTGAAACATTAGTAGTATAGCTTGGTATGCAATATGTAAAAAACTGATGTTGAATCATTTCTTTTCATCCATCACCACATACAAAATTCGTTAACTTATGCTTGAATCTTTAAACATACAAAACATTTGCCACTTTACGAATTCCAATCTAATCTTCATTCTTTGATTTGCAGACAACATCACCTCATACAAAATTCGTTACAATTATGCTTGAATCTTTAAACATACAAAACATTTGCTACTTTACGGATTCCAATCTAATCTTCATTCTTTGATTTGCAGACACCAACTTTTCTTGAATCAAGTTAAGAGGACACACTGAGTAATATGGCCTAATTGTGAAGATGGAAAGGAGTTTCTCTGTAGCTGGATCTGCTTCAGCGAAAGGCTAATGTAACTTATGAGCTAATGATTAAATATGGTGCTTCTTTTGTATAGTGTTTTGTCTCCTTTTGTGTGAGGTGTTTATATCTGCGATTGAAAAAATATTTCTTTATTTTTATTATTATCATTTAATATATCCTCCGTGCATAATTCTTGCACAGGTTTTTTTTATTATTTTTTTATTTTTTTATTTTTTTTTTGTGATTTGTTTATTAATATGGTAGCAGGCTATCTTCCTTTGGCTTTATTATTATGTTTTGGGTAATTTATGTTCATACCCCACAATTCTTTTGTATTTACATATCTAACACTTAAAATTTGATATTTACATTTGTTACACTTTGGTGTCATAAACCCATGCATGAATGGTGTATTTCACTCTTTAAAAACGAATAATAATGATATTTTTTAGGTGATGTTAAAGTTTGAGTGCTATGATGTAAATATGAAAGTTTTGGCGTTAGATATGTAAACACATAACTGTTTGGTATGCATGTAAATGCTCTTATTTTCTTAGTGGATGTTTTGTTGCTACTCGAAATATATATATATATTATATATATATATATTAAATTGGCTGACTCCTTTTCTAGAGCTAGAGACAAAAGCAAAACAAAATTGGGTCACTCTCTAGCTATTTAATACTACGTTTTTTTGTCATTTTTTGTTTTTTCTTTAGGTTTTGTAATTATCTGTATTCTCTTTTTTTTGGAACTATTTGTATATGGTGGTTATCGTGGGGGAAGGGTGTTATGATTGGGCCCTTCCACACAATCTATATGTATCCTTATTTCTTTATATATATATATATATATATATAGATTATGTTCAAATGTTTCTTTCACCTTGTGGCTCTGGTTTGGAGGCATTGAAAGCGGGGAAATGTAATGGAAAAGGGAAGTACAAAGTTCATTCAGTAAGTACATCAATTTGTTTGCTGGTTCGATTGATGAGAAATTGAGCTTTTTATTCTCATTTATTTCATTGGAAATTGGAGTTTGTGAAAAATAACGCAAATACCAATAATGATTTCTTTCTTGCCTTTTAATTGAAGAGAATTTTACATACATATCATAATATAACATTAAATTCTTAAGGATATATGTGTAACATTTTTTTTTTATATTCATGTTTACAATGTTTAGTGTCATTAATCTATTTCCTAAAAGAAGGTAATGAATTTCCTATTATAGTAGCAAAAAATGAGTGTTATGCCTATAAACATAAAAAATATAAGTGATAGATATATAAATATATAATAATATTTGTGGAATGCATGTAAATCCCTTTTAACGAAAACACCTAATATAGACTTTTTTGTTGTACCCGCACTTTTCTCCATTCTTAAAAATCAAATGTGGGCTCTGAAATTTACATGTCTTAACAGGGCTCTCAGTTTCAAATTTCTAGATTTGATTTGAGATTTCAAGTGCAACCCTTACAACTAATTACCCCTCCCCATAACATGACAACATGACTTCATTTTCAATTGCGGGCAGCTTTTTTAAAATGAAGCCTCATCGTTTGAAAAACACATTTTAACAACTTACCCGAAAATGCGGTTGAATTTTTACACTAAACGCAAGCCGTGGGTCGAACCCCGCGGGCAGTAAGTCAAACTCCACAGGCAACCTGCGGGCCGCATATCATGATAAGCTGTTTACCTGAATAAGCATAAGCTGCCCCAAACACACCCTAAGACTAGTCATTAGGATATTAAGTATTCAAATTCAATTTATAAGAGCAGTAATTACATTTTAAATTGATTAAATTAATCACCATTGGCTTATAACAAACAAGCGGTAAGTCACCCGCAGGCCGAATCTCGCAGGCAACATATCAGGAGAAGCTGCCCCAAACACACCCTAAGACTAGTCATTAAGATATTAAGTATTCAAATTCAATTTATAAGAGTAATTACATTTGAAATTGATTAAATTAATCACCATTGGCTTATAACAAATGATTGGAGAAACTGTGCCACTCAATCTGAAACATTGTATTATGAGTCATCAAATCTTTCGAATTATAGTTTTGAGTCGGTAGCTAATAGCCGTCCCTACAACAACTCCCATCCAATCCATCAAAACCAGCCTCATTCGTCCTCCTTCGAGCTTTCTCATTGATATTCTCCAACTACAGTTTCAGGCTCAGGCTGCTGCTACTAGTCGTCTTCTCAACTTAAATCATAATCACTTGCATCGATTAGATATGAGGGAGCAACAAATTAGGGTTTCAGACATCACAGCTTTCCCAAATTACATCCATTGGGGCATCAAATTGAACTTCTTCTGTGGCAACTCAAAATGTATAAAGAAATTTCCTTAAGACACATCTTATAAAAATAAAAAAATAAAAAAAAAGGAAAAATTACTCGCCTTAAGCTGTATATAATAAATAAACACACACATGATCAGAAAGAGAAACCATACAGCAGAGATTATAATGTAGGCGTCAGACTTTTTTCCGGATATGGGGGGGG
>NW_018164444.1:78110899-78139706 GCF_001263595.1 Phalaenopsis equestris
GGTAGGGGGGGGGTGGAGAATTGCATAATATCTTGGACACCAACAATGGTTGCTGAGTGATAATTCACAGAACAAAATCATAACAAACAAAAACATACAAATAGAACAACAGATACATCTTAAACAACCTAACATCTTCAAGTATGAGAAAACATTAGTAAATACCAACAAGAAAGCTAAAAAATGCAAGGAAATCACCCCAAATGGCTGCTCACTCCCTAATCTTCTCACAGTGCACGTCCATGCTTCTGTGACATCGACGGGCCTGCAAAAGTATATCGCGACGAGACTGGTTGTGAATTCCTCTCGCTATAACCAGATAATGTTATTGGAGCATGAACCAGATGCATTTCGCCAAGCCTTGCATCCCCAGAAGTGGGCAGTAATCTGACATGAGGAGCTGGTTGAGGGTGCGCTAATGGCCTCAAACTAAAACCAACCTCATCCAGCCTACGCCGGGAGGGATCATTCAGATAGTCTGCTTTGGTTTCATAAGGTCCTGCAGACCCATAAGGATGAGTGTAGATTTCTGGAACATTTCCATGAGGCACTGAGAAATGGTTTGGATTTAAACCCAAATTTATATAGTCTTGCTCGATCAAAGACCGAGGATCGAGTTGGAGGGTGTTGATCGGAGCGACAATCTCTCTCTGTACCGGGACAGGACCGTCCAATGGAAGCATTGAGGGCCATAATACTGCGACTGGAGCAGGGGCTGGGGCTGGGGCTGGGGCAAGAACTTGAACTGGCTCGGGCATGGGAGGAGGAGCAGGGACTCGGGCAACAAACTGGACTGGCCCGGGCATGGGAGTGGGAGTGGGAGTGGGAGCAGGAGCAGGAGCAGGCGCTCGGGCTACAAACTGGACTGGCCCGGGCATTGGAGCAGGAGCAGGGACTCGGGTAAGAACCTGGACCGGCTTGCGAACAGGAGCATCCATGTTGAAGATTGATTGGTGCGGGGGTAAAGATGGGAATAACTTGATGAGCTCCTTTACCTTAAAAATGGAGATTAAGACGAGTTAGTAAACCTTCATACAAAATTGGATATGTAGGTTCGTATGATTGGATGATTGCCATTTGGTTGGAAAATGAGAGTTGAAATTGCCACGCATAACGGAAAACGAACTAGAAAGAAATGAGTTAAGAAAAATCATTTTGAAATTGTTATATAAAAGGTGAGGTGAACTCATTTCTTTGTCTCAATTCTTTTCTCTGAAACCACTTGTAATTCCACAAAATTTCTAACGATTCAACAAAAAATAAAATGAAAAATACAAGGAAAACAGGTCACACTCTTCGCTTTCCCTTATAACTTCTCCTGAATAAAATATGTAATAGAATCACAACAAATGAATCAACTGTTCAGGTTACTAGTTGCAATTGCTAGCTGGATTCTGAAACGAAAAATCAAGATGGCAATGATAGGCATCCGGTCAGCACACTATGAGAAAGGGCGAGAAAAATTAAAAAAAAAAATCAAAACTTGGTGCGAAGCAGGCTTGAAGGGCAAACAAAAAAGCTCAGCAAGATTGTTCAGAAATGTTGTGAGCATGATATCGTTTTAGAGCTCCTAGACGGTGCGAAAGTATACAAGAAAGGGGTGGGTAAGTTGAATGATAGGTCAGAAAAATGGGAGGATGGATGTTGGTTGAAATCCGGCATTAACGGCGGGATGAAAGAGAATCAAAAGCGGAAAACAGAAGTTTTCTGCTGTCAAGGAGCAGTAGGCAGTAAATTGGATGACGAAGGAGAGATCACCACTTTGATCCTATCAGGTTACAAACAAACCACTTGAAAGAAATCTAAATATATCACGCTCCAATAAAAATACCAGGAAAAACTTCTCTAAATAACATATCAATAATGAAAAATCTGCTAAATCTGCTTTAAATATCATATTTATACTAACAATTAAATTAAACCCTAATTAGAAGAAAATGAAAGAAAATAATGCATAAAAGGAAAAAAAATCCAGTTAATTTGCTAATAGGGAGGAAAAATCCCGTAAGAGAAGTATCATGGGAAGGGATTCCCATCCTAATTGCAAAAATCCGCAATTCCACGGGTCCTTGGCTCGCGCGTAATTCTTACAGAGCAAGAGCATCATCCTCATCCCAGGAAGCTTCTAGAATAGATCTACCACAACTATGATAAAGTTATTGTATTGTTGTGTTAGAGAATCAAAAAGCGGAAAACAGAAGTTTTCTGCTGTCAAGGAGCAGTAGGCAGTAAATTAGATGACGAAGGAGAGATTACCACTTTGATCCTATCAGGCTACAAACAAACCACTTGAAAGAAATCTAAATATATCACGCTCCAATAAAAATACCAGGAAAAACTTCTCTAAATAACATATCAATAATGGAAAATCTGCTAAATCTGCTTTAAATATCATATTTATACTAATAATTAAATTAAACCCTAATTAGAAGAAAATGAAAGAAAATAATGCATAAAAGGAAAAAAAATCCAGTTAATTTGCTAATAGGGAGGAAAAATCCCGTAAGAGAAGTATCATGGGAAGGGATTCCCATCCTAATTGCAAAAATCCGCAATTCCACGGGTCCTTGGCTCGCGCGTAATTCTTACAGAGCAAGAGCATCATCCTCATCCCAGGAAGCTTCTAGAATAGATCTACCACAACTATGATAAAGTTATTGTATTGTTGTGTTAGAGGCAACTCTATTGCAAAATCTATGCCCAAGCTCATTCCAAACAACTCTGAAACACAGAAAACTCTGAAACACACTTATCATTTCAAATGTTGTCCTGATAAAATAAGTAACCATCATTTTTTGGTACAACCAAAACTAGAACTGCATCTGGGCTAGTGCTCCCACGAACGAAGCCTCAAGCAATTAAATCTACAACTTGTATCTTCCACTCCTCCTACTTGGCTGGGCGTATCTGATAAACAAGTATGCCTGTAGAAATAAAGCATGGAATGAACCCTATGGCATACTAGACCACCGCCAGTGGCAGCTACATAGAAGGTAAATGGTCAATCATGATATATAGTAACTCCTTTAACAAGAGCTTGTTCCTTTTCAGGTATCTGCTCCTTTGACTCACTATTTTCTATTACAATCAATGTTAATCCCATTGTGATCTCTCATTTAGGCTCAAGCTTGAATCACTACAACCTCTCCCTCGTTAGCTAGAGATTAAAACTTCTCTCTAACGTCATTATCTTCTCCCGTGTCACTGTCCATTTCTTCAATTGTTCTCTGCTCAATGAAAGAGGTCACCCCACTGTTTGGACAATCATAATTAATGTGCCCAAGGTGGGACAAATTTGAGAGTGTTATTTTGTCTCCATTTTTTCTCCACTTTAAACTAATTTTTTTCTCAAACAATGTTAGCTTGGAAGTTCTGCTAAGTGTACTACTTTTGTTTGATCCTGGGTTGAATTATGTCTATGAAGTGTGGCGGTTACCCGGTGATGTTTCTCTACCTTTGAAGCTAGGGTTTGAATATGATGTAATGTCCAATAGGGCTATAACTAAACCACATTGTCAACAGAAGGTCTCGATCCTCTCATATATCGAGCTAAGGTATTCTCGAGCTTCACTAGCCGACACTTCAACATAAGCTGCCTAACTCAGCGATGTACTCCTATACCGAGAGATCTTGCTATTGTAAGTGATGAAGCTTCAAGAATATACCTTGTTTCTAATAAGTTGGTAGAAACTTGCATTGCATCTCTTGTTTCACCTTAGACTAGATGATAATTATATTCCCTTCCCGTTATTGAAGAAGCTTGAGTTCTTCCACCATAAATAAGCATTCTTTCCTAGCTTAGTAGTGATTAGCTTGATCTTTTTGTCAAGTCGAATATTCTTATAATTAAAAATCCATTATAGTGTCAGAAAACCACTCGATAAACTTAACCTGATCTATGCTGCTGTTAAAATCGATATGTCAATTTCACTCCAACATCTCTTGTTGTTGTAAGTGATGAAGCCTCGAGAACATATCTTGTCAGTAATGCACTGGTAAATACTTGCATTGCATCGCTTGTTTCATCTTTTGGACTAGATAGTAATTTTACTCCTCTTTTTATTGTTGAACAAGTTGAGGTTCTCCCATCAAAAATAAGCATTCTTCCTTAGCTTAGTAGCGATTTGCTTGACCTTCTTGTCAAGTGAAATATCCTCATACACCAAGACTCATTCTACTGTATAAAGCCACTCGTTAAACTTGTCCAGATCTATGTGGTCGTCAAAATTTGGTAAGTCAATCTTCAATCCGACATCATGGCTTCTCATATATTCAATGTCAAATCGTTGTGGCATCATTTATTCATCTCTAGAAACTTCCTGCCATAAGAGATTCACTTCCTCCAATTGACCCAGTGAGTCATCATTGTGAATGACCTCACCGGATTACCTCCTCTCAAAGGAGGCAAACCATTGTTAAATTTGGAGAACTTCTAGTTCCATATGCTCCCTAAAAAGCTAATGGACAACTCTGTAGATTTTTCCTAGGCAACATTATGTCACACTCTCTCATTCAAAGTTTTTGACGAACATGGGATTGCAATTCAAGGTAAGGCGAGGGCTTAGATTTTAGGAGTAGGTGTAGGTCTGAAATTTTGGTGAAGGTGGGAAGATCGGATTTTAAAAATTTAGGATTCAAGCTAGAAATTACAATAGTAATAACTTTGAAATGGTAAATTTTTTTTGGAATTTTGGATTTGAACAAAAAAGACAAAAATCTTAAATAACCTAGGGCAAACTAGACTCTAATATACCTTTCTAGAGCACCTAGAAGGTGTGAAAGAACACAATAAAAGGGTAAGTAATTTGTTGGGTAGGCAAGAAAATCCGGCTTGAACGACCAAAAGACCACAAATCGGAAGCAAAAAAAACAGCTATTTTCTGTGTCAAACAGCAGCAAATAGCAAATTGGACGATGAAGGAGGCCTTCCAACGTCCGAGAAAGATCACCATTTTGATTCTATCAGGCTATAAACAAAACGTCTAAGAGAGATCATCATTTTGATGCTATCAGGCTACAAACACGTCACTTGAAAGAAATTCAAAGATACGGTAACAATAATAAAAAATCTGCTAAATCAGTTTTTACATATGATATCTATCCTAATAATTAAACTAAACCCTAATTAGAAGAAAAGGAAACGAAGCAATGAAGATAGGTAAAAAAATTCAACAGAAATGATAAAAGGGCAGACAAATCCCGTAAGGGATGTATCACAGGATGGGATTCCTGTCTGATCCAACCCACGATTGTAGTAACTGTGGGAATCCGCGGCTCCTGCATTGGTCTCACTCTTCGCATTCCCTTAAAATTTCTTCTGAAACAAATATGTACTAGAATCACAATAAATGAATTAAATGTTCAGGTTAAGTGTTATTCCATGCTAGCAGATTAAATTAACTAACACCAAAAGTTGCACTTGCTAGCTGGAAGCTGTAACAAAAATCAAGATGGCAATGATAAATAGGCAGCTGGACAATGTACAATAAGAAATCACGAAAAAAATTCAAAAGGTAGTGCAAAGCAGGAACAAACAAAAAAAGCTAAGAACAATTGTTGAGATATGTTGCAACATAAATAAAGATATCATGTGATTTGTCTTTAACTCGTTAAACAAGTACTCACTTGCTGAGCAGATAGTTCTGTTTTGAACATGTTTCGGATGCCAGTGTAATTTTCCTTAATGGCATGCTTGAAGATGTGTTGTGGAAGGGGCGCACAAGCACGTTCGATCTCATAACGCACCTATATTGATGTTAATTGATTCCCATTAGTCTTAAAAACACGTACGATTGAACGAAAAATCCATCCTGCAATCCTGTTATCAAAACACAGAAGGTAAAAGCGCATGTATTGCCAATAGGGGTGTAAACAAGTCAAGTCAAGCTCGAGCCACCTCAGTTTAAACTTGAGCTTGATTAATTACTCGAGTTCAAGCTCAAGCTTAATTCATAGATTTTAGCCAATATTTATTATTAAAGAATAAAATAACATTAATTGAAGCCAGTGCTGTAATGAAATAACAAATATAATGTGCAATCTAGAAAAAAAATAACAAAAAATCACTTGATATAAAATATTAAATATCATTTTTAAGCATTTTTAGTAATTAAAAGGTAAAGTCTCAAATTTTAATATATTTTAAGTACATCTTATATTAATATCTCTCAAAAGTTAATCAGTCAAGTCGGGTTTGGCTTGAGCTTGGTTTGTTAGCTCATCAACCTTAATTCACGATCACTTATCGAATCGAGCCCAGGCCAGCTAACGAGTCGGCTTGAGTCAGTTACACTCCTAAGGCACTACCTAACTTATACATAGAAAGATGAAAAATGAAAATGAGAGAATACAACCTGTGCAGAGTATAAACCGTTGAAAGCTGCAGGCTCAAGTTTCATCCCTCCACATGATGATGCTTTGAAGATGCCATATAAAAGTTTTAAATCAAAATCATACAGGAAGAGTCTCATACCAGGCTTAACACGCAACACTAAATCTTTTCTATGTTCTGGAAGGCCCAAAACCTTGTAATGAAAGCAATCATGTTTGGTTCTACCATTGCACATGAATATCAACCCACCAAACGTTTCGTTGGTGTTTGCTTGTGTTTCTTTGGCAGTTGCTTCACTATATTCATTCACCTGAGTGCTCTCATCAACTTTATTAGTGATGTCCTTCACAGTTTTGCTATCCTCGGTGTTCAATTTCTCAGATATTTCACTTTTTCGCTTTGAAGCATTTTTCACAATTTTTTTTGAAGCTTTTAGTGATTTGCCTTTCTTTTTTTCAGGCTGCGGCTGTTCTGATGTTGTAGAAGGATTTCCAACCTCTTTTTTCTTTGGTTTGCCCATATGCGGATCTCTCTACCTAAGAATTGGAGGCAGAGTTCAACACTTTGCTCATGAGAGTAAAATATAAACCTTGGGTTAAACTCTGAAGTAATTCCCAAAGTATTCATGCGGAATTTTTCAGTTTAGTCCCTTGATTATACAAAATTAAACTAAAATGATCCCTCTAGAGTTAAATTGAGATCAATTTTTTATAGTTTGAGGGGCTAAATTAGGATCATTTTTGTACCAAAAATTTTATATTATGGACCATTTTTAATCAATTTTATATATTCAAGCGATTTAATGGAGAAATGTGATACTCTGATATAAATTGACCGCAGCAATTTTAAAATTTAAACTCATAGATTTTCAATAAAAAATAGGAGAAATTTAAATATTTGTCCAACAAAAGTGGCAGTATGTGAGAAAAAAAGAAGTAATTTGCACACTAGCATTTAGTAAACAATTCTTATGTATTTACATATTTAAATTGAGATCAATTTTTTATAGTTTGAGGGGCTAAATTAGGATCATTTTTGTACCATAAATTTCATATTATGGACCATTTTTAATCAATTTTATATATTCAAGCGATTTAATGGAGAAATGTGATACTCTGATATAAATTGACCGCAGCAATTTTAAAATTTAAACTCATAGATTTTCAATAAAAAATAGGAGAAATTTAAATATTTGTCCAACAAAAGTGGCAGTATGTGAGAAAAAAAGAAGTAATTTGCACACTAGCATTTAGTAAACAATTCTTATGTATTTACATATTTAAATTGAGATCAATTTTTTATAGTTTGAGGGGCTAAATTAGGATCATTTTTGTACCATAAATTTCATATTATGGACCATTTTTAATCAATTTTATATATTCAAGCGATTTAATGGAGAAATGTGATGCTCTGATACAAATTGACCGCACATGAATAGTAGGGGGGGTGGGAATTTTAAAATTTAAACTCATAGATTTTCAATAAAAAAAAATAGGAGAAATTTAAATATTTATCCAACAAAAGTGGCAGTATGTGAGAAAAAAAGAAGTAATTTGCACACTAGCATTTAATAAACAATCCTTATGTATTTACATATCTCACGTCTAAACTTTCATATTTACATACATAGCATTTTGGCGCTTTAAACCTATGCATGGAAAGGTGTATTTCACTTTTAAAATGTGATAATCGTGTTAAATTTGATGTGATATTAAAGACTGCAAAAACTATGCAAGTTCTAGCGTAAGAAAAGTAAATAAAGTAGATTCGTGCGTTATGTATGTAAATGTCCCTAAAAAGAAATGACAGTATGAGAATATTTCTTTGCTTAATTTTTCAACGTTCAAGTAAATAAAAAATCATAATACACCAGTATAAGAAGAGAACATGTTCAAGCACAACAGCACTAAGTAGAATCGCCGGCTGTATTTTAAGAAATACAGAAGGTTATCAACTTCAAAGCAACCACTACAGTTGCCACTGAAATAATTAACAATAGGGAAAACATATCTGCATGAAATATGGGAACTACAACCGTCATGAAAAGCTACCCTTACAATAATCAATTTCCATTATTCCCCTTGTCATCTAAATTAGTTCAGCATAAAAGCCATCAAAGCAACAAAGTTCTCTCACAATAAAATAACATTTAGAGAAGATATATAATACTCTGCTTCTGATGATGATTGAGAAGCTGAAAAGATTTGAAGATAGGATGAATATGTGGAATATTTGTTTTCAACAAAGTTGTTCCAAGCCGCCAAACTTGAAGAATTAAGAGTTTTCAGAGAAGGAAAAAAAAAACACACACACACACTTGCATGGTCAAGATTGAAGTTCAGAAGCAGTGATCATCGGAAAAAAGTAAAAAAAAAAATCCAAAAGTAAAAGGAGTCTTTTAAAAGATGAAAGAAAATGAGAGTATTAGGAGGAAATAAAGGATTGGGTATCCAAAATTGAAGAACTTTAAGAAATCCATCAATAAAGGAAAGTAAAGAACATCCTGAAGATTCTCAGAATGAAGATCTTAAACTCATAAAAAAAAGGAACAACAAAGTCATGGCTAAATATGGTCCTATCTGTAGACAAATTATGACAACAAAATTATCAAGGTTAAGACTCTCAATGTTCAAATATTCATAAACTATGACGTTAAATAAAACTTCTGACAAGTTAAAACGAATTACAAAACTCTTGATAATTCAAGAAGAATCACAAGATACATCCTAAAACGCTTTGAAGATAAATCAAAATGGATGCTTCAACCATTCTTTTCTCAATTCCCAACTCAGCAAATTTCAGTTCGTTGAGAATACAACATATGAAATAAATAATTATGGGCTTTTATTTATCTTATAAAGTATTGTATAATATCACTGCTTAAAAGCGCTGGAACACCATGACATTAACTATCTTACTAAAGCAATCCGGACGTCCCATGACATTACATGAGCATGGATACTATTACAAGTTATAGAATTTGTATTGAGTCCGTCGATACAAGTATTGCTCGAGATCATCTTAATTTTATCTGGTTTTCATTGTCAGACCATATTAAGAACATTGCTACGGTTTAAACTCAACAGCTGAGCAATAGAATTTATAAAATTATGCAATAGCTTGCTTGTTCACCGAAGAATAGATGAATGGTATAAAGATCTTATTTGCAGCTAAACCCATATAATTGATGCATCCGTTCTTCCATTGATTTGATACTACGAACTTGATCTGTCTAAAATGTGTGACATGTTAGTCTATAGTTCTTGCATTTTATTTTACCATTTGTACCCTATTTGTGATTTTCCAGGTATTTTTCCGTGTAATTGCGTGTTACAGGCATTGATGAGCACTTAATGATATACTAATCATGTATAGGAGCTAACACAAGGGAGGTACCTCAATTCCAGAGGTGAAACCGAGTCGAGTTGAGCTTGAGCCACCCTCAGATTGAGCTTGATTAATTAATCAAGTTAGAGCTCGAGCTCGCGCTTAAATCAAAGAGCTTAAGCTGGCTCATGTGCTAGATTGTTTAGCATTAAAGAGAAACATATTAATTTAAGCTATTTTTATAATGAAATGACAAATAGAATTGACATTTAAGAGATAATTAATAAGAAATCACTTGATATAAAATAAAAAATATTTTTTTTTTAACATTTTTAATAATTAAAGATTTTTTTTTAATTTTAATATATTTTAAGTATATTTTTATTAATTAATTTTTAATCAAGCTGGCTCATTAACTAACGAGTCGAATCAGGGCTGGCTTAAGCTAGGCTTGTTAGCTCATCGAGATCAGTTTATGAGTCACTTATCGAGTCGAACCCGAGCCGGCTCACGAGATGGCTTGGCTCACTTAAACCCCTACCCAATTCCATTCCAAATGCACCTAGTGCCTCCCAAACGACACATATGCACTTCACCTTGGCTTTTCATGTCACTCCAACTAGTCAGATCAACACCAAGGCACCACTATAAGAGGTAGAAAAGTTCATCCCTTATGCATGGCAAGCAGACTCCAACTCATGGGATCAACACCAAGGCGTGCACTAGTGACACCAAGGCATCACCTTAGGAGGCATCAAGGCGCCTACACCCTATGCAGTGTAAGCAGAGTGCCGAGCAAGCAGCATCAAGGAGTCAATTATGGGCAATCTGGCGCCTAACAATATATGAGACGACAGAACGATGAGGAGTCTGGCACTTCAGGTAGGAACTCAAGCGCCAACCAACCGATGTAAGGAGTTAAAGCAGTTTTTTATCCACATGGCATCTCGTGGCTACAAATGATGGATTTTTTAGGGCAAAAGGGCACTCTCTGTTGGGGAAAAAAAGTGAAAACTCTGTGAGTGAGCACGAGGGTCTGAGAGAATTGTGAGGCTGAGTGCATAAAAAGTTGCAAGGGGATTTTGAGAGAATATCTCTGTAGGTGTTCTTCATTGTTCTTAGTGGGAGGACTGGACTCAGAGTGGCACTTAGTTGTTCTGATCTTTTTTCATTCCAACTCTAGTATTCTATTTCGCTTTGATCAATATAATGTGGAATTTCTTGTTTTAAAACGTGCATAGTAACAAATTCGCATTTTCTACTCTAACTTGGTGATTGGAAAGCCTGGGGCTTAACTTTTGTCGATGTGACTGATTTGGAATTGCTTGTGAATTTTTGTGTTAAAATTTTCCGCTTCATTTGCACTCAACCCGACCTGTTATTTTGTTAAAGTTTGTTGTGAACTTTGGATTTCAAAATGAATCGTAGTAGAACAACTAGGTAAACACACATTAACTTAGGAGAATAGGAATATTACTTCTAGGTTAAAGTAATCATGAGAAGGAATACAGTGTTCTGAGAAAAATTACAAAGTTAGGGAACTAAAGTGTAAATTGCAATCTTCCTTAGACCACTGGTTGGAGTTAAATAGAAGAATTGTTCCTGAATCTCATATTTAACTTTGTCACATGGTTAATCCAAGGTTTCTAGAATCTAAATCAAGGGAGAAAGCTTCACATAATAGAACCTCTCATATTAATCTCTTAAGGATTGGATTTTGCAAAAATTAGGTTTAGACATTTTCAAAAATTCACTAAAGCTCAACCATTTAAGGCTAGATACAACCAGTAAACTAAAACTTTTCCCAATTTTGAAATTTAACTCGATCCTCATGGGATCAATACGAAGACTCAAATTTGTATACCACTTGATCGACACTTATAATTACGTGGATTGTCAGTGTTTCATAACATTTTAACTGTATCAAGTTTTTAACGAAGTTGGTGGGAACAACATTAAATTTCCATTTTTAGAAAATTTTTGCTGAACTGTTTAGGTTTAGATTTGTAAACGTGTTTCTTACCATATTTCCTTATTATTTACGGTGTTATATACATTGTGCTTTCTCGTTTTCTATATTATGCAAGTATCCATGTTTTACTACATTTCTGAGATTTTGAAGCTATGAGTTGTGTTGTATTTGTGATTGTAGTACATAAAAATGTTAAATTTTTTGTTCTGAGAATTTTGTTTGTTGTGATTTGTTATATATGTTGGTTTAGGATCACTCACTAGATTGTCCTAATTGTGTATGCGTAAGTCTAGAACTTCATAACTAGTACACCATACGACCTTGAACTTGAAAGAATAGTTTAAAAAATCAAAAAAATTTAAAACTTTAAAAAAAATTTTGGAGAAATGGCAAAACATACCTCAAGAGAATATCATGCATAGCCGACTAAGAAATATTTTGATCCTTTGATAAAAGAAATTCATTTGAGTATCAACAACCACACCGTAGAAGCTACCTCCTTCACACTAAAGCCCGCTATCATCATAATAGTACAAAAAAGCCAGTTTAGAGCATCACCCATAGAAGACCCTAACCTCTACTTAGCTAACTTTTTTGAATTATGTGCTATATTCAAGTATAAAGGTGTCTTCAATGATATTGTTCGATTAAGACTATTCACTTTCTCACTTAGGGATAAAGCCAAAATCTGGCCAAACTCGGCACTAAAATCTGGCCAAATTAGGCACCAAGATCGATCACTAACTGAAATGACCTAGTGATATCGGATGAAAACCCAAACCTCGACTCAAAATTGCAACTATTAATACGAGATGCTAGAAAATTACAATGACGACTATTTAACAGGATATGACATAGCGTAGGAAAACAATAAACAACAATGAAGTCTGTTAAAATTAAGGAAAAGGAAATAACATACAACAGAAATAGACCTCTGCGGCGGGTAAGATAGGGCAAGGATGGAACAGCGACGTTGGCGGCTATGGGGAACAAGTCAAGAAGGTTGGTGGCTGCTAGGAGGAGTCAGACAGGTGGCTTGAATGTGTTGGAGAGGACCAACTGTCTACTGAAAAGGAACCAAATGGGGCAGCAAGGTCGGCATGCCACTGGGAGAGTCGGCTAAGGTAGGGGTGTCAATTCGGGTCGGCGGGTTGAGTTTGGTTCCACCCGAAAGTAATCTGATACGAATCAGATCAACACGAACCAAAACTGAATAAAAACCGGTCCAATTCTATGACCCGAAGCCGACTAAAAAAATATTATGGTCAACCCGAACCCAATTTTTTCGAGTCGAGTTTAGGTCGTGTTAGTGTGTTTGGTCAATTTTTGAAACCTAGGGATGTCAATTTGGGTTAGCGGGTCGTATTAAGGTCCGACTAGAAAATGACCGGCTCGAATCAGATTAACCTAAGCCCGACCCGAATAATAAACAGGTTGAATTCTCTGATCCAAACCCGACTAGAAAAATATTTGGGTCAACCCGAACCCATATTTTTTTAATCGAGTTTGAGTCTTATTGGCGTGTCGTGTCAATTTTTTACACCCGTAGGCTAGAGGCAGAGAGAAGCTAGAAGGGTTGCCAGTAGGTGGTCGATGAGAAAGACAATGAAGGGAAGCAACAGTGGAAGAGGGGTTGTGATGGCTGGACAGAAGCAGGAAGGTGGCTGGCAATAGTGGAAGAGGGGGTTGTGGTGACTGGATTCTGAAATGATATAAGAGAAAATGAAGTATGGCAAAGTAAATGTCTTGTCGAAGTCGAGCTACAGCCAGAGCACCACTCGGACACTTGGAGATGGTCACCACCTAGGACTTCCTCGCCTTCGGATACAACCATTGAAGGGAAAACGCTGACGGCCGTAATCTTAATTCAAAAATCACTCGAACTCCAAAAACTGAAAAACTCCAAGCATACCACCTCTTATTTATAATGAGGCTTAAGATTTATTTTAGGCAATGTTTTAAAATAAACAAGAGAATAAAAATAATAATAAATCATAATTTTGGCAAAGTTTATAACAAGAAGATTTCATAATAGGCAAAAATTAATAAAAATAATAAAAATTCAGAATTGATAAGTGCTAGGAAGGAAAGATGGGAAAAGGAAAGAGGTAAGTGCTAGTAAGGAAAGATGGGAAAAAGGAAAGAGGGAATAGAAGGAAAAGGAGAAGGGAGAGCATGGGCAACCCCCCTCGAGGACCGACAGGTCCAGCAAAGCTAGACCGAGAACAAATCAGCCCCAAAAGCCCAACGTCAGTCTTCCGAGGATAGGACAGCTTCAACCTTGTTCGTCGAAGCTTCTGGTTCCTTGTCTTTAATCCTGGAAGCACCTGGGTCTCACTGTCGACTGTACTATCTTTGAAAGCACTTCCGAGCATTCCTCCATCTCGATCCAATCTCCTGGGACTGAAATTTCTCACATGGTGATGGTCATGGTGGTAAAGAATCAATTGTCACTAAAATCAATCTCGTTGCTTTGCTAGTAAGGGCTCATGTGTCCCCGCGCTCTATCGAAGAGAGTAGAATGATGTGTTTGCTATCCTTGATGGAGTAATACATGTTTCTGAATCCATCATGCTGAGTCTTCCAGTCAAACTGCCACGATTTTCCAATTGATGTGTTTGCTATCCTTGATGTGTTTGCTATCGTTGCTTTTCTGAATCCATCATGCTGAGTCTTCCAGTCAGAATGAAGGTGACAGGCATCCATGGAGATCACGTCCCACCTTGATGTGTTTGCTATCCTTGATGTGTTTGCTATCGTTGCTTTTCTGAATCCATCATGCTGAGTCTTCCAGTCAGAATGAAGGTGACAGGCATCCATGGAGATCACGTCCCACCATACATGGTCCTGCAGTTAACTCCCTAACGAAAAATCTAATAGGCATTGTTGGTCGATGCTGACCCTGCTTTCCTTCTTCAGTCATGTTAGTGAATATGGGTGGGAATGTTTCTGAATCATGAATCTCAATTTCTTTACCATCGAGGTCGATGTCACATTCTTACTACTTCCTACGTCGATGATGAGATGACATACATACTCATTTACGGTGCAACAGATGTAGAAATATTGTGACGAAGCCACTGTGAATTCCAAGAACCTTCAAATAACGAGTCTCTCTATGTGGGGAAGGATGATATATCTCACTTTGGTCCTCAGCTGTCTGCTCCTCGCCGACCTCTCCCACGGCGTCCTACTCGATAAAAGATACAACTCAACTCATCGGACAACTGAAGGCTATGTGCCCAAATCCCCAACATGTAAAGCATTTTCTGGCAGGTACTATAATCGGCTTCTTCTCATTGGGGTGGCTTTATCCGTATCCGAACCAATTTTCTCAACTTCCTGCAGCATGCTCCTATTGGTGTCTCCATCTATAGGTGGTTGCCTTACTAGTGGTGGTTGTCAACTCTGCTTCTGCTACCTTTCCACCGTCTATACTAGTGTTTAGACATCCCCCAGCATCCAGTATTGTTGTAGCTGCAACATTGCTAATACTAGGCTTCAAGCCCCCAAGATATCTGGCTATTGTATTCTCCTATGGCTTTGTCAGATCGCACTACAGTTGTAAGTGGTCGAATTGAACTGTGAACTCCACCGAAAGGTCCCTCTGTTGCGGATTGTGGAGTTTTATAAACATGTCCTGGCTAGGCCTGTAAACAAGCTGAGCTTGAGCGAGCTCAGGCTTGGCTCGTGTTCGGCTCATTCGAAATAGCTCGTGTTCGAAATCGGCTCGTGTTCGAAATCGGCTCGTGAACAGTGTGTTAGTGTTCGGCTCGATTTAAATATTCGTGTTCGTGTTCAGCTCGAAATTGACTCGTTAAACTAAAATTGAGAAAAATAGATGTAAAGTGTGGGATTCGAACCTGGATCAAATCTATACAAAAGAAGACACTAACCACATTGCCACATGAGGTGTTATGATTTAAACTTAAACATAAATATATATAATATATTATTATATAAATAATATATGTAATATATTGTTATATAAAAAGTTATATATATTTTTTATTTCGAGCTAAAACGAGCCGAACACGAGCGAACAAAGAGCTGTTTGTGTTCAGCTCGTTTATAATTTGAGCCGAACACGAGCTGCTTAACGAGTCGAACACGAGCTGCTTAACGAGTCGAACACGAGTTGTTCACGAACAACGAGCCAAATTGACAGCCCTAGTTCTGGCGATAATGAGGGGAAAGTTATTTCTTCAGCATGATTTTCTTCATCTTCTCCCACCTAGTAATCTTATCGCTACCTTCTCGCCACATTTATCATTGTACGTTCTTCCACTATAGGGAGGCACTTTTCTTTAGTTTCATCATAGCTAATCTGACGAGCCTCTGTTTGGACACCTCTTTGTAATCGAAGATCCGCTCAACTATATGTTGTCATTCAATAAATTCATTCAGATCCATGCCCCACTCAAACTCGGACAAATCTACCTTGATTTTGTGGTCTCGGTGTCCTCCAAATGACATCTCTTTTCGGAAAATTTCCACGTTGGAGGGATGTAGGTCTCCTCTGATACTGGATTCCGAAATATCATTCTAAAACATCATGACATGTCTTCATCATCATTGAAATTATCCCTATGGAAGGGATTCAACTCCTTTTCTCTCTCCCCTTCGACTCTCCAGGTCTTGGTCGAAAGTAACTTCTTGTGTCATATATCTTCAATCCCACAAGTCTTTGATGGAGGCAACAAAGCTCTCGTCGTATCTCTTCCAGGGTATGTTGGTGCATATTTCTTCTTAATGGCATGATTGACGGTTTGGGATCTGTGGAAAAAAGAAAAAAAAGAAAAGAGGAGCAAAAGAGAAGGACAATTCAAGAAAAGAGGGGAAAAAAAGAAATTTGTTGTGGTAGCTAGGGTAAGGGTGAATGCTAACGATGGGGCTAGGGTTGGGTTAGCTTTGATACCAAATGATACGAGAGGTAAAACCAAAACTACGACTCAAAATTGCAACTACTATTACGGGACGCCACAAGGTTACAATGAAGACTTTTCAATGAGATATAATGAGCACAAGTAAAAAAGTAAACGACAATTAGGATTGCTGAATTTAAGAAAAGGCAATAACATAAAATAGAAACACCCCCTCTGCGACGAGTACGACAGGGCAAGGATAGAACAGTGGCTGCTGAGAGGAGTCGGATGAGTGGTCTGAAGGTGTTGGAGAGGACCAGATGCCTGCTAGACATAAGTCGGAGGGGGCAACTAGGCTGGGGGTTGCTGGGTAGGCTAGTCAGGGGTTGGGAGGAGCTGTAAGGGCTGCTAGGAGGGTCGGTCAAGGGTTGGGAGGAGCAGGAAGGGTTGCTAGTAGGTGGTCGATGAGAAAGAAAGCAGTTGGAGAGAGTCCTGAGGGAAGGAACAGGGTTGGCAGCAGTTGAAAAGAGGTTGCGGTGGCTAGATAGAAGCAAGAGGGTGGATGGATAGGAGCAGGAAGATGGTCGTGGTGGTTGGATTCTGAAATAGCAGCAGGGAAACGAAAGTATGGTAAGATAAATGACTTCTCGGGTTGGGCTACAGCCGGAGCACAATTTGAACCCTTGGAAATGGTCATCACCTATAACAAGGGACAGTCATAGCACTTCCTCACCTTCGGATATAGCCCTTAAAGGGAACAACATCTGCGGCAGTAATATGAATTCAGAAATCTCTTAACAGCTACAGCCGGAGCACAACTCGAACCCTTGTAGATGATCATCACCTATAACAAGGGATGGTCAGAGCACTTCCTCACCTTCGGATATAGCCCTTAAAGGGAACAGCGTTTGCGGCAGTAATTTGAATTCAAAAATCGCTTAACCCCAAATACTGAGAAGCTCCAAGCATACCACCTCTTATTTATAAGGAGGCTTGGGATTTATTTTAGTCAATGTTTTAAAATAAAGAAAAGAATAAAAATAATAAGAATTTATAATTTAGGCAATGTTTATAATATGAAAAATTCTTAATAGGCAAAGACTAATAAAAGAATAAAAATTGAGAATTCGCAAATGCTAGGAAGGAAAGATGGGAAGAGGAAAAAGGGAATAAGAGGAAAAGGGAAGGAAGGGGAGCATGGGTGGCACCCCCCTTGAGGGCCTAGCTAAGTTGGACTAAGAACATGTTGGTCCCTATAGCTCCGCATAACTTGGCCTAAAAATTTCTGGTCAAATATTTCCCCCATCTAAGACTGTCAACTTAGGAATGATACATCCTTTACTCAGAAGGGCAATAAGTGAAGCCTAGAAAATATTTAAGGAACTAAGAAAATGCTCACATAATGTCCTACCGGACTGACTTATAATTCAGACCTTCTATAATAGGTTGGTGAGATCGTTGAAGTCAATAATAGATGCTACAATTGGGGGATAACTCATGTCAAGACCATTTAAGGAAGCATATTCATTAATAGTGGAAATAACTGCTAATAACTTTTAATGGCCTTCAGATAAATTTAATTCTATGAAGATAGATAGTATGCACGACACGTGTTAACTAGGGCTATCAATTTGGCTCGTTGTTCGCGAACAGCTCGTATTCGGCCCATTCGTTAAACTTAATGAGCCGAACACAAACAATTTTTTAAACTCGCAATGTAAACGAGTCGAACATGAATTGGCTCCTATAAATTATAATATATAACAAATTATTAATAAATATTACTTATATAAATATAATATATTTATATAATATAAGTTATATAATTAATATAATAGAATATATAAGTATAAATTTAGGTTCGGCTGCTTCTCCATGTCCTGAATCTTCTCCTTCCTCTCAAAATAGCTCGGGTTCGGCTGTTTTTCCCTCTTCCAAAATCGCGAAAGGCGTTCGGCGAGTCGGCGACTCTCTCCTTCATCTCAAAATCACAAAAGACGTTCGACGAGTCGGCAACGGCCGCGCTCCCTCTCCTCAAAATCACGAAAGGGTTTTGACGGCGAGAGCTTAGGGTTTGTTTTTTGTCTTCCTCTTCTTTTTTCGAGTTCCGAGTTCTGAGTTCCGAGTCATCTTCCTCTTCCTCTTCCGACTCATGTCCTCCACTTTCGAGCCGAACTCGAGCTGGAAAATATTATTCGAGCAACACGAACAAAGCGTTCACGAGCCATTTCGAACATGAGCCAATGTCGAACGATCCGAACACGAGCCGGCCCTGAGCTCGCTCAGGCTCGGCTCGTTTACAGCCCTAGTGTTAACAATTTTAACATCACAAGTGGCTACAATATCCAAGAAGTTGGACAATTTAAGTTTGAATTATGCATTAGGATCAATCGTAATAGAGGAAAATAAAAATGAACAAATAGTTGATCCTAGTGTTGTGACTGTTGAATTCTTCAATGTCATAGGAAACAAATTTAACAACCTATATTCCGGAAAATCTATAATCTAGATTGTAAGAATCACCCCAATTTTACCTGAAATAACAATAGTCAAGGAATAAGAAAACAATAATGGAGTAGTAACCAACCCAACCGTGTAGTAATCAGAATAATCAGGGTAGTGGAAACCCTATACTGACCTACCCACCCGAATTCACTTCCAATACACAATTTAAGGAAATAAATAAATAAATTTTGAAGATATTGTGTTACAAATAGGGAACCAATTAAAAAGTCAAGCTACAGTCATAAGAAATATTGAAAATCAAATAAGGTTGATAGCTTACTGAGTAGCATACCCCAAGGGACATTTCCTAGTAACATGGAAGTGACTCCCAACAAAATAGGCAAGGAGCGAGTGGAAATGAGTTGGAAGAGGTGACTAGGAAAGATTAAAGAAGGAAAAGATAACCCTGAGTTTAAAAATTGATTCAGGACTTAGAAAAACTTGACTCATCACTTACAAAGAAACAAGAGAGACCACTGCCACACTTGTCCCAGAGACTTCAAAAACATAAAGCTTGTCAAAAGTTCTCTAGATTTTTGAAAGTACTTAAAAACTTCAAAATCAACATTTATTTTGTCAAGGCCTTAGAGCGGATATCAAGTTTTGTTAAATTTATGAGAGATACTCTCAATGGGAAAATAAAACAATGCACTCTGAGACTGTAATCCTGAGAGAGGAATGTAATGCAATTCTTCAAAAGAAACTTCCTCAAAAACTTAAAAACCATGGTAATTTTATCATTCTCGGTACGATAGAAATAAAGTTCTTCAGAAAAGCCTAATAAGATCTAAGTGCTAGTATCAACCTCATGTAGGAGGCTAATATGAGTATTTGTAATTTTTTCAATGTTATACATTGAACATTCAGTAGTATATTTCTTTTATTTAAAGTAATTTGTGCTTTACATTTTATATGCATGGTTTGAACTTTTTACACTATTTCTACGGGTTATATTTTTCCCATTTGCATTTCATGTTTTTTTTGGGTTGGTATGAAATGTTAGTGAGAAGACATTTGACTTTTATGGGTTCTTCTGGATGGTCTGTTGGGCGCTGTTGTTTAACGTTACATGTAAAATCCTAATGAAGATAACTAATTTGCTCTCTTCTTTGTATATCGGTTTATGAGGTTCTTTAGAATGGCCTTTTTAGTGATATGCACATATGACACACCGGAGGTTCGTTTTATGTTGGGCAACCAAAAACTCATGTTTATATAAGGTTTACCGTTTTTTTGTAATGACAGATTCGTTGGTTGGTGTGCTAAGTTCTATGAGACCTCACGCATGCTGATAACTGTAATTAATTATTTTTTTAGCAATTTCATCTTTTGTTATGACTAATGGATTGTCTTTTTAATTATTCAGGAATGATGAGCTCCAAGATTTCAGGGACTTCCAGACGAATGCTTTGTCACTGCGGACTACAATCTTCCTTACATCACCTTGTGTACATAGCTATGGGAGAAAGTTCTACAAATGTCTGCAATGGGCAGCTGGTCCGGAGAAGTGTGACTTCTTCTAGTGGGTAGACAGCCCGCAGATTCCGCTGCCGATAGTGATCAGGGTTGTAAGGCATCCCTGGAGGACGACGTAGTTCGGGACATACGTCGACTAGAATTTAAAATTAATATTATTATTTTTTTAAATGTGATTTTCCTATTTTTTTTTCTTTTTATAGTACATTTAGTATTCAATGTTATATGAGGTGTGAATCTTATTTTTTTCAACTTTTTTGAAGTTATTTTTTGCTTCTCAAGTATCAACTATATCGTTATAACAGTTCTGTTTTAAACAGCATTACTGCGCAGAGACAGAATGTTCATTTATTCAGAAACAGCTGTCACATAACAGTTTTCAAACTGTAAAAAATAAACAATCAGTCAGTTTCCCCACAACAGTTTCCTGATTCAGCTAAGTTGCAGTTGATGATCTACAACTGTCACAAACAGACCCTAAAATTTCTCCCTACCAATCGTAAGAATCTCCTCCTTGATTCATAATTCTTTCAAATATTAACTTTGAGCTTTGCTTCTTCATTCGAGTTACTATTCTTCCCTTCTAGCTTGATTATGGCTCTTAAAACTAAGGGAGGAAAAGGACCACAAACCACTGATTCTAAGAAATTCGTCAACCTAGAAGCATTAACCTGATACAACAAATCGTTAATGTCGAAAAATTGATTTAGTAGAGAATTTTTTACCCCTGGGAGTGGTTGGGAGAGGCTTTGCTATAAGACTGGGGTGGTTGCGATTCCAATGGTATGAAAATTCTATGTTAATTTAAAGTAGAATAACGATGAAAAGGTCTTCGTGCAGAGCAAGCAGGTAAATTTTAGTTCTCCAATAATTAATTCTTTTTTTTGATATTTTCGATATCCCAGAAGATTTTCATTGTGGATTTCCTACTAATGAATCCGCCTCTCCGAAATTATTGAACTCCTTACCGATAGGTAATGGGAGTGGAGGATGAGAGAGCAAGGGAGGGTAAAGTTCTCTGCAACTGTATTGAATGATGAATCCAAAGCTTGTCATTATTTCATTTATGCTAAACTCATGCAACCAGCAACCTTAGCTAAGTCACGAGGGAGAGATCAGTGTTAATCCACAGCATTCAGGTGGAGAAAACTATTGACATAGGCAAGATCATCAGCACCTCTATTAGCAATATTCTTAAAGGAGGGTCAAATATAGGGTTTGGACACCCAGCGGTGATATTTACCTTATGCATTAGAGCCAGTGTGAAATATGAGAAGCGGGTGGAGCAACTGAGACCTTCGAGACCAATTACTAAAAAATCAATTACATAGGAATAACAAAACTGATTGTGCGAAATGAGAGAGTTCCACCAAACCCAGTACTTCGCAATCCAGTTCCTCGCAACCTAGAACTAAGTTCTCTATTGTTTTGTCTGCAATTTTGAAGCACCTTAACACCTTTCCAAGACTCAACAATCAAGCAGTAGGAGTTGCATGAACTACATCAACATTCAGATCAATATGCAGTCTAGCATCAACGTCAGCATAGTTATATGCATCGGTATTTTGACGCAAATAGGGGTTGTTCCGTCGTCAAGGGTGAACTGTCGAGCCTGATCCAGTGCAATTCCCCACTGCTCCACCTTTTGAGGTGTACTGAGATCCGGACGAGCACATGGATCATGATGATAATGATGATGAGGATGGAGATGTTTGATTTTAAATGTTATGACAGCTTACCTGTGATTTCTTCATAGCAATGGTTTTCCCTTTCCCTATGTTATATTTTCTTAAGAAGCTATGATTGTACTTATGGACATATGATGTGATGCCCTAGATGTGATGAATGTTATTTATATAAACATGTTTTCTGATTTTGATGTTGAACCTTGCAAATTTCTATATAACATCTGTATGTTGAAGTTTTTCGTTAGTGATGTGCTATGATAAACTCATCTATTGATTCTATTACTTGTGACTACCATGTAGGCTCGTTGTTTCTATCCATGATATCTTAAATATGGCAGCACAATGTTCATGTTGTGTCCCCACATAGGTTTCAATGCCCATAATTATGTTCAAGTATTGATTGCATGTTTCGTGATTTCAGTGTAAAACAGGTTTGGGGGGACTATACATGTGTAAAATTGCCCCTTAATATAAAATAGAAATTTAAATTTTGAATTTACATAAAAATAGGGGCAAAAGGCAGAAAAGATATAGGTGGCCTTTAATAATAAGCAAAAAATTTTAAACAACAGCAACAAGTATTTCTGAAACTGTTAGTAGGGTTAGCAACTTACTATTACCTGATTTATAACTCTATTAATACCTAATCAATGCGATTTTTCATAAGTTCTTAATTCGAGAAAAGAATATTTATAAAATTAATACCTCGGCACTATAAAATTTCGTCATACTCACTTAATGGATTTGATTCTAAATTAGTATTGATTGACTTAAATATTTTTAGGAAAAGTTAGGATGTAAATAAAAATTTGATTTAGGATAGGGTTAATATTAAAAACCATTAAAAAAAAAGACTTAACTAGATATAGTAATCCTACTTGAAAATGAAAAGAAAAAGAAAAAAATAATAAAAAAAGATTCATGCTTAAAAAAAATTTAACATAAGAGGAGAAATTTGAGATTAAACTCAAATTAAAAATTGATACTGATAAATTTTTCTAATAAGTCAAAAGATTAAAAGCTTCACTAAATTAACCTTGAAATTTTATATTCATAATAATAATATAATTAATATTATTTAAGGGTTCAGCTAACCGAATTTCATGAGTGAACTATTAATTTCATGAAGATCTGACCTCAGATTAGTAATTTGAGATGAATTGTACAATTCTAGTATTAATGAGAATTAAATCAGGAGATTAAGGGGTGTTCCTACTCGAGTTATATCTAACGAAGGGACTTGAACACTTTGATCAAAATATTTGTTGAAATATTAAAAAAACACTTAAATTCTTGATCTGAGTGTACCCTAATATTTAAAAATTCTAATCTTAAATTTTGAAAACCCATTAAACAGAAATACATTTGTAAGCTTCTCGTTGATATTCTTAAAAGCAAGTAGATTTGGAAATCAATTTCTCTTTTAACAGAGTTGATGATTAGTGCCAACACAATACTAAAGTCTTTAATAAGTCATCTATTAAACATATTCAAAACATGAAAACATTGAAATACATATAAAATTAGTAGTAGATGATGGCCAATTATTAATTATGGTGCCTTTATTAAGACTAACCATAGTCCACAAAGACAGAAAATTCCAAAAATATAATGATTGATTTGATAATACATAACTTATTAAAGTTTAAATATAACTTATAAATCTTCAATGCTTTGTAGACTTCTGTAATATGCACCGAATGATCATGTGGTTCAATAAGATAAAATATCGCCAAAGTACATAAAAAACTATTTTAATGGAAAAAAAGAAGAATAAGATTCACAATTTTCATAAAAGTATTCAATGCATTACCTGAAGCATTAGTAAATCCAAAAGTCAGACCAACCATTCTTACATTCCATCTTTAGTAAAAAAAGCAAACTTCACACGCTTGTTCTAACTTGAAAATCACTTTTCATAACAAGTTTTGAAAACATAATGGCGCTAGTCATCACATCAGCCAACCTCTAGGTATAAAAAACTAATATTTGATGACACCCCTATTGATTGATTTACTACCCACACGCACTGTCAACAATCATCTTTCTTAGTTGTTAGTATTGCAGGTTACCCACAAGGGCTCATACTCTCTCTAACAAACCTCCATTAGAAAAATAATCTACATGTCTTTTAAGCTTTAGCATGTTTAGCTACAGATATAGCACAAATGTTAAAATCAAGCAAAAGCATGAAGATCAATGACATGAAGAGGATTAATACCGAGAATATGAATTCAATGGAGGTTGGATCTTCAAAACCAATTTACATGGTCGGCCACCTTCAAAATTTAAACATAATATAATCAAGATCAATTATAGCAACCCCAAACAAATGGAAAGCATCCATTGTCAGAACCTCCAATTCAAGACTTTCTATGTGCTTATTCAATAACCACTCCACCTTCCTTTAAGGCATGGCTAATAATACCCCTTCAGGATGAAGCAGCATGAGCTCAAATTAGTGACACTATCTTTGCAAATAAAGCAAATCCAAAGCTTACATTATTACATTACATTATTTGATTTATTTTAATGTCACTCTTCTTCCTTAAACATAATAAGTAGCCAGAACATGACATTAATTCTTATAATGCATAGTAACTGGCTCCAATAATTTCATATTTAACAAAGGCCACAATAATAAGATTTATCTAAGTTATTTATCTTCACGTTCTATAAATAGAAGCTATAAAATCATAGAATTTGTTGGAGGCTATCTACTAAAGAAAGACCGGCAGCATAGCTAGATAAGAAAAATTAAATGGCACAAACTCATTGCATATAAGAAAATACCTATGCCACAAATCAATATCCAAAAAAGAAAAGAAGAGCCCACGAATTGCTCACTGCACATCAATCATCAATCCCTGAATGATAAAAAGGTGAATTGTTTATAAAATCCGTAAGTAAAATGAAGCTAAGAACTTAAATATTAAGACACATTTTGATGTAACAGTTGGAATTTTATAAGAAACTCCAAAGTTAATGTGCTTGTAGGAAGTTGCATCAATGAAACAAAACCATAAGATCATTAAGCCAAAATAGACAATAACTCGTTGGGTGAGAGTTTGGGTAGTTACATAGCTAGGGGCAATTCTTTTGTGTTTGTTGTTGTAATGATTTTTTGTTTTTATTATTTCAACGCAATTTTGGTTGGTTGAAGTGGAGGAATGGTATATTGTGTGATAGAAAAGTAACTCTTAGACTGAAAGAAAAATTTTATAAGAAGGTGATGAGACCTACAAGAGCTGAATGTTGGCCTTTAAAAGAGAAGCATAAAGCTAAGTTAAGTGTTGTCGAGATAAGAATGATTAGGTGGATAAGAATGATTAGGATGATTAGGTGGATGAGTGACTTTTCACTTAGAGACAAAATACGAAATGAATATAGCTATGATAGGGTTGATGTAGCTATAGTGACGGACAAAATTAGAGAGAGTCGTCTAAGATGGTTTGGTCACATTAAACGTCGGCCATCCGATGATCCGATTAGGAGAGTAGATACTTATGTTAAGAAAGACAGAGGTAGAACAAGAAAGACTTTGGCATATTGTATAAAAATGATATTAATTTATTAACATTAAATAAAAATATGACACTCGATAGGACGCAATTGAGAAAAATGATTCATGTTGCAGACCCCATTTAGTGGGATAAAGGTTTGTTGTTGTTGTTGTTGTATACTCATTAAAAAATAAATAATTTGAGCTTTCCTAGTCACTTCTTTTCTTACAGAATTACTTATTGATAACATCATTTTGTTCTTCCCTTGTAGTAGGATGATCATTTCCATCTTAAATTCCTTTCTTTATGCTTTTTAATCTAATTGGTTGTCTTGCAACTTTGTGTAAAGTACATTTTTGATAAGATTACAAGGCAATCACATGCATCCTTTCCCACTAAAATATTTGCAACCCATCTTCTCCATCTCTCTTGCAAGCTCTCATCCAAACCTCCACCATCACATATAGTCCATCCACAACTATTCTCTATCAAGTCCAAACATACTAATCAATATGTTCGAATACCAACTATCTCAAAAAAACGTTAAAATATCTACAACAATCTTACATCATTTGATATTAGAATTAATCCCTAAAAGATTTGAGAAGTAAATACATCACACAATCATCAACGGTATCAATTTGTGGAGCGCTTCTATAGGTAAAAACTTGCTTCATATTTTTCATTGATTGGGAGAAATAACAATCAATGAAAAATGACACTAAATAGGGCGTAATGGAGAAAAGGATTCATGTAGCTGACCCCGCGTAGTGGGATTAAGGCTTTGTTGTTGTTGTTGGTAGAAATAGCAATACACCACTTCCAAATTTTATCCTTTTAACCTTTATTTTATATATACATGTTACCCCAAAATGTGCCACAACATCATTTGGACATTGAAGAATAAATATTGAATCATAAATTTGACACACCAAATCATGCTTCCGATCAAATTAAAGATGCTACAAATCATGATGTTAAAAGTTCAAAAACCAAAATGTGGATCAAGTATTCAATCATGCCCATCCACCTCTACACTATCACAAACTTAAATAAAACCTAATAGATAAAACCTTCCCTAGCACTACCAAAATCCGATCTTACAAAATACTTATCTTAAGAAAACTTTTTATTTCACAAAAAGTCGCTAATTGGCTTACCCCTAATCTCTTTTCAAAACCTGATTCTCCATCCATTGAACCTACTCGAAAGCCGCTCAACTTCCCCTCAAAATACAAATGGTAAGCATGATCTTTATGTTGTTGTAACTCTTCAATAATGGGTAAACATAATAAATATGTTCAAAGTAACCCATTTGTTAAAGCTTAAATTCATTCAATATAGGGTAATGCTCTTTCAAAACCTTGTCGATTCAAGGAAGATATTTGTTATGAAAACAACAAATTTAACTCTATAGAATAGAATTCTTAATTGTGGAACATACGAAATAGCAAAATGACCAAAATAAAACAAACGCATGTAGTTTGATAACATGAATAGGATCAAGACCATGTGAACAAAAGGGAAGGATGGATGTCCAAACCCTACCTAAACGATCAAAACCTCCTTCAATTTTTAAAGATGATATAATCTAGATCAATTATGATAAATCACATGATTAAAGTCCACGATCTAAATCACTCAAGAACCACTCCACTTTCCTTACAAGGTATGGTTGGTTCTATCCTTCAAGATAAACCACCTCGTGCTCAAATGGTGACACTCTCCTTCCAAATAAAGATTGACCAAAACTTGCATTATTGCAAAACATTACTTGCATATTCCAATATCACTCTTTCCACTCTTTCCTTGTATCCAATAAATGGAAATTAGTTGCTTCAGATTCAACCCTTATAGATTGTAATTAACCAAAATAATTTCATATCTACCAAAGATTGACCACCATATGTAGCCATGATTACTCGTGAATAAAACAATTTGATGTTTGTTTGTTTGCAAGACTTTGAGGATTGATTAGAGTTGATTTGGAGATCATCACCACCCTAAATCTTGTGATTATCTCGTTATTCTTTAATGAAGTTACAATGTCATCATAATTATCCTTACCCTCTTCATTATCTGCACCCCATCCACATCCCTCTTGCAAGAACTAAGCCAAGCCACCATCTCACACATAGGCTGATCATACTTACTCTCTACTGCGTCTAAAATACTCGACATCATTGAATACCGCAGCGCCATCAAAGGCAGAAAAATACCCACTAAAATCTTGCATTAGCTGGATTCAAATTATAATATGGAAAATTAGGTAATGATAATCTAGAACTCAAATCAATAGTGCAATGTATGATTATTAGTACAGGTAATTCATCATGAAGTTCATCACGTATAGGCTTCTGAAATCAATCGGCACTTGTCTTAGATACTAAGGAACAGCCATACTTTCTAACATGTCTTTTCACTGTTATATTTGGTGATTTCTTGAGTTCATTAGTAGCACTAAATTCTTACAACACGTATGAACTAATTTTAGCTTGATGGGTTTTTAAATAATTCTCCTCCCATTGCTTTTTAACACATAGGTATTAGACTTTGCTGAGTTATATTTAAGTCATATAACCACAATAAACCAAAAAACATCCATTGGTAAAATACCACGCTGAACTTCAGCGCAATGTGTCACAAGTATAATAAGTACCATATATCTTTGTCATTAAAACCGCAATCTCGTCTACCCCAAGTTACTTAAAAAGATCATGTGTGGTTCAAGTTCCAAACTCATGCAATCGAAAATAGATTTAGCTCCAAAATTCGTACAAGATTTAGGTTAAATCCAGGTAAAATCCTGCTCTAAATCTGTTACCATAAAGGCCACGAGGTAAAAAAGAAGGTATCGGGCTTCAAAATTTTTTATGACATTATATTTATTACTCTTTCACTTTTTTATGCTTATAAAAATAATATAGAAAAATGAACAATCTTGTCATGAGGTTGTCTAAATATGACTAATTTTTGTAGTGTATCAAGCTGAGGCATAATGTCGAACCTAAGAGTCATACAAAATTATGCTAATTATAGTGTTTGCTTAGCTGCAAGATTTGAACATGGTAACTTATGTAAGGGAATATGCGCACACGCGCGCGCGCGCACAGATATATATATATAGTAGCTGACCCCGC
>NW_018164444.1:78142169-78184693 GCF_001263595.1 Phalaenopsis equestris
GTGGGCCCGCCGGTTCGTTGAGGAACCGGCGAGGGAGGTTAGAGACATTGTGAGTTCGTGGAGTTCAGGTTTAGGCGTCACGATTTTGGCGCCGCATATATATATTTATTGTGTCAGGAAAATATCTTTCTATTGATTTATTAAGAAAGTTTGTATATATATGTATACATATACATATATTGTGTATATATATATATATATATATATATATATTGTCTCTCTCTCTCTCTCTCTCTCTCTCTCTCATACGTATATATACATATGTATGTATGTATGTAGGTATGTGTGTGTGTGTGTGTGTGTGTGTGTGCATGCATGCATGCATGTATGCATGTATGGATGTATGCAAGTGCGTACATGTACGTAGAGATAATACATGTGTATGTATGTGTATATATGTACATATCTACAAATAGATGTACACATCCACATATAGATGTACATGTCTATAGCGTTCGATTAGAAAATCATCAATTAATATAATAATAAAAACAAGTAGTTGAATAGTAAAAATCCTATTTGAGCAAACAGACTGAAATCCTAAAATAACTAACTAAATAGTTCATCAGGATTTAACCAAATTTAACGACTTTAATGCCAAACAATTTTCAAGATTTAATTGCCTCGAGATTTACTGAGTACGGACTTAAAGAATTTTCTAAATCCTACTAGCACCCGAACAAATCCTTAACTTCTACCTCTCCTAACATTTACTGAATGCGTACAGTAGGAGAAAAAATGGGATTTAAAAAAGGTTGCATGATTAGCAGCTCAAATAACTGTTTTGCAGAAATTTGCATAAATAATGCCTATATCGTGACTAAATCTTACGGCCAAACAACCCCTGAGCTACTTCAGCAAAAATTTTAATAACTGTTAGGACAACAAAGATCGGAGGAAAGCGGCGAGAAAAAAGTGGAGGCACCATCATCGAGAAGGAAACCCTAACGAAAGTGACAAGAACCGGACGAACGTCCAAGACCTACAAGCAACTCAAAGAAATGACTTGGCGAGATAAAGTTACAAGATGTAGATAAATCGGCAAAGATCAGCTATCGACAGCATCAAAAGCTTTTGCAGCAAATCGTCCTAGTACAAGATAGAGCAAAATCTACGGAATAACTGAAAGGGGGCAATTTCTTGGTAAGGTTTGAACCATTTAGATGCAGTGAATGGTTTTGTATGAAAAATAAAATGTACCTGGAGAGCTCGATCCGAGATTGTGCAAAAAGGGAGATGAGGAAGAGGAGTGCGGACAATAAAGCCCTAGGAGGGAGGGAACCGAAAAGCTCACCAAGCAACTCTGGTCATAAAAAGATCGGAAATAGTGGTCGTATGTGCGGCCTGGCCCCTCCGGACTCACTTGCCCCTCATGGCCCCTCTAGATCCTAAACCCATTATATTTGAATAGAGCTTCAAATCTAAATTTAACTCAAAATTGGCCCAAATTTGACTTTATTTCAACTTGAATCTAATTCAATGAATGTTATGAATTCGATTAAACGTGTTACTTGAGTCAGTCTGGGGTTATCTGATTTGAAGGTGAGTCAAGTTTGGGTCAAACGTTTTAACATATTTCATAATCGAGTCAGGCACAACTCATGCATTTTCAAGTCGACCGGGTCGTACTCAAATGAGGCTTGCTAACCCGAATAGCACCCATGTTGACTTAGGACTAGATTACTATGAATATTAATCATATCATAAAATATTAATATGATATTGTGGTCTCTAAAAAATTGCTCCCAACATTCGTGCATGAACAAGTGAATAAAATTGTTACTTTATCAGGAAGATTAAAATAGTGACGATGCACTCATAAGTTATTTTATCCTCATGCAGAGATGTAGTGTTTTGACATTAATTCCTAAAATGATAATTAATATGTTTCAATTAAATATGTTAGATTCCAAAACAACAAAATTAAAACCTAACCTTGAATTTCTATCTTCCTTTCTCTCCTTGAAATTCAAATTCAAATCTATGTAGTTTACAATCACTTGGTGCTCATTCTTGATATATGTCAATAATTAATATGATCTACCACAAACATTCAACTTAAATTAAAAAATTTTAAATTATAATCTCACTTATCCTAGAACTTTATTCTTCATTCTTGGTATATGTCAATAATTAATATAATTTACCACAAACATTCAACTTAAATTAAAAAAATTTAAATTATAATCTCACTTATCCTAGAACTTTATTCTTCTACTGCCATGTGCTCTCCTCATTTTAACCAAATATCCTTCTGCTTATACTATCTAGCATTGAATCATAAATTAACGCTTCATATATTTATTTAAATAAGTTAATTAAAATTAAATTCTAACCTTACAAAATTAGCTCAATTTGACTACCCCTACCCCACACACATTCAGCCTCATCTTATCCTTTATGTTTTTAATTATGCAGCAAAAAGCCACACATGACTCCAGTCTTCTCCCTGGATTTATTTCTTCTGCGAAAACTATCACAGCCATGACTGCTCGAACTTCCTTCTCTTCTCAATCGCATGAAAAAATGCACGCAGGTTTGCATGCTCCTTTCCCTTATGTTTGAACCTGCATAGGAGGTGTTTGATTCTCTCTTTCTATGGTGTCGTATTTTGCATGTGGCATTAGCCTTCTTCACCACCTTGACATGCACACAACGCTTCTCCTTCTTCTTCCCTTACTTCTTTCTGCTCACTCTCTATCACTCCCTCATTATCACCTTAGTATCTCTCACTCACTTCTTTTTATTCCTTTGAAATTACTTGTTTTAAATGGAGGCTCATATCTCATAGAAATGAAACTATCATGGTAATTTCTTATTTAAACTAACATAAAAATTAAATTAAATTTTCTTTTTTTATACATTTATTATGATTTTTCTTCTTCTAAAATTTGTTCGCAAAATTTATGAATTTTACACAAATTAATCATTATTTTGATAAATCATGAAATATCCAATAATATTTAAGAAAGTCAAATTCTTATTAAGCGATAACAAATGATAATATGTTGAATCCAACATATGAGATTACATAATTCAACTCCTATAACATCTGAAACATAATAACATAACTACAACAACACCACATCCTAAATAGGATAGCATAAATAATACAACATTCAACTTTTAAAATAAAAGCAAATAAGGATACTCAACACAAGATAACTATCATAACACCCATATGATAAATCACTCGTCAAACTTTATTAGCATCTACATCAGTAACGATAAGTTCTTCAAGTTTCTAATGAGTTAAAGAATGGAACATTGGTCAAATGTGTTATGTCTTGGTTGTCCCCTATAAGTTACTAAACCATATCCTATTATCTTATGTCGACCACTTCTAAAATTAGATCCCTCCTAAGAACCATTCTGGGTTGAATCCCTTTTGGAGTTAGCATTTGATTTGGATCTTTAAGCAAAATTAAGGCAATTCCTTGTATGAAGTGTGGATTGCCATCATAAATAATGTATCTTATTACTATATAAGCATTCACAATGGTTTACTAGCTCTATAGCGTTATTGCTAGCCTAACTGTTAACTCCATCAATATATGATTTTATTTTATACCCATTATATCCTCCAGAATGAATTGTTGGTACCACTTCTTCCAAGCTCCTCATCTTTTACAAATCCCCATGCTTCTCAATAAAATGAAAAATCAATTTCCACTTATCTGGCCCTCTCCACTAGTATTGAATAATCTTCAATTCAAAGTGGTATTAATGGTTGTCTGATTGAATCATTTAATTTAGAAAGAAACATGTAATTTATTTTTACTATACAATAGATATTTGTAGTGGTGCATACCTCGATAGTGTAGTGAACTATACTTCATACTACATAACTGACTTCTCTATCTATACCAACTTGATAAACTTACCCAGCATCTGCGTCAATATAGGCAGGGGCATGAACCAATCTTTAAATAGTTCAATAAAATCTTTTCAATCGACCGACCCATTCAATATATCTCCCAGCCCATCCCGATATTTCTTTTGTCACCATTTTTTAGCTTTTCATATGAAACAAATGCAACTAAAGGCACCTTCCTCTCATCCAAGCAACACATATGATCTAAAATTTTATTTATTCACAATAACCAATTTTCAGCTTATATTGATCCTTCAAATCCCTTAAAAGACAGTGGCCACAAATCCTGAAACATCTTCAATATTTATATATGGCAAGTGTACTGCCGTTTACATTTGACTATGATCTAGAGTCCTGGATAAGTTGAGTCACAACTGCCATCATCTGAGCCATTATGTTAATGTTCACAGTGACATTTGGTAATTTCTCTCTAACCACTTTAGCACCCTCACTCTCCTTGCGAGTATATATATATTTAAGATAAGATAATATTATATGATTAGAGTTAATGCTAGTCAGATCACTTAAATTAATAAGATTTAAATTCACAAATATCCTAATGGCCCTTTTATTTAGATTAATGTTACTTAATCTAAATAATTTACTATAATACAATTTTTTTGTCAAAACTCGGTCAGTGAGCTTGGAATCTCAAAGGCTTAAAAGGACGATTGGACGATGACATTGATTTTTTTTGTCACTAACAGGTTGTAATCTAAATAAATTGAAATTTCCATTAAAGAAAGTAATTTAACTTAATAAAACAAAAGTTTACTTCTCTATTTTTTGACCTCTCTTTCGGTACACATTTTCTCTTCTATACTCATATTCTCATCCTACAAAATAATATAATGAATTATTTAAGATAATTCAATGAAATAGTCACACATCTAAACTACAGTGCTCAAAAATAAAATGTAATATATATGATAGTCTTATTTAATATATTCTAAAAAATTATATAATAATTTTAATCAAATTTTCATGATATTTTCTCATGAAAAAAATCAAGAATTCTTTTTCTGCATCATATTTTGCTTTATTTTGTAATATTTAATCCTTTAACTTCGGTGTACTTCATACTCTCTTGACTTTCAAGTTTATCTCAATCTAACACACCCCTGATTGATACATATCTTGTTAGTACAGTGACACACAATGCATGTATCTTATTGTCTGGGGTGAAATGGGGCTTATTCACCCCTTATACTCTTCAATTGGCACAACTATTAGTGTTTAAACTTTCTTAATTAATTGAGGTGATAGTAAAATATATACATGCGCAGGTGCATTGGTTTCCCTAATCAATATGAAAAGAGGGTGCACTCCTCTTGTCATGCACATACAAACATTCATGTACACAATATTTTTATTATTTAATTCTTAGTAGCACACATAATTTTTTTATAAGAAAATTTGTATTTATACACCAAAAAAATAAATGTAGCTCTACTAGAATTTAAATATCATGTAATATTCTGATATACACACCTCTACTAGATTTTAAAAGTAATGTAATAATATAACATCTTCTTAGAAAAACTAATATACAAACATTCAACATGTGTATTTTATGTTTGATAATATGAAGAATCTGTTGTAGTTTAAATCACATGGGTATATAGTATAAATGAATTTAAGGATACATTTGTGAATTAAAAAATTTATTGAATTTTATAAATAGAATCACTCACCTTGAGCCTTTTACATCTCTACTCTTTCAGTTATAACTCTTTCAATTGAACACCTATAGTATAAGAAATGTTGATATTAATAAATTTATCTCACACTACTTAGTTATGCTTCAGTTAATAAAAGTTGATATTCAATTTCATCATTTTAATTAAGATTTCAATTCTTAAATTTTAAGTATACTCAATTCAATTAACACTAATTCTGAATAACATTAATTTAAATAAATTGCTTTTGGTAGTTAGTCCCTAAACTTGATTTTCTATTATCAACTCTTCTCATTTTCAACCTGAATATTTTATCTATGATTTCTAACATTAATAAGTAAAATAATAATAATATATTTCAATTAAATATGTTAGATTCCAAACCAACAAAATTAAAACCTAACCTTGAATTTCTATCTTCCTTTCTCTCCTTGAAATTCAAATTCAAATCTATGTAGTTTACAATCACTTGGTCTTCATTCTTGGTATATGTCAATAATTAATATAATTTACCACAAACATTCAACTTAAATTAAAAAAATTTAAATTATAATCTCACTTATCCTAGAACTTTATTCTTCTACTGCCATGTGCTCTCCTCATTTTAACCAAATATCCTTCTGCTTATACTATCTAGCATTAAATCATAAATTAACGCTTCATATATTTATTTAAATAAGTTAATTAAAATTAAATTCTAACCTTACAAAATTAGCTCAATTTGACTACCCCTACCCCACACACATTCAGCCTCATCTTATCCTTTATGTTTTTAATTATGCAGCAAAAAGCCACACATGACTCCAGTCTTCTCCCTGGATTTATTTCTTCTGCGAAAACTATCACAGCCATGACTGCTCGAACTTCCTTCTCTTCTCAATCGCATGAAAAAATGCACGCAGGTTTGCATGCTCCTTTCCCTTATGTTTGAACCTGCATAGGAGGTGTTTGATTCTCTCTTTCTATGGTGTCGTATTTTGCATGTGGCATTAGCCTTCTTCACCACCTTGACATGCACACAACGCTTCTCCTTCTTCTTCCCTTACTTCTTTCTGCTCACTCTCTATCACTCCCTCATTATCACCTTAGTATCTCTCACTCACTTCTTTTTATTCCTTTGAAATTACTTGTTTTAAATGGAGGCTCATATCTCATAGAAATGAAACTATCATGGTAATTTCTTATTTAAACTAACATAAAAATTAAATTAAATTTTCTTTTTTTATACATTTATTATGATTTTTCTTCTTCTAAAATTTGTTCGCAAAATTTATGAATTTTACACAAATTAATCATTATTTTGATGAATCATGAAATATCCAATAATATTTAAGAAAGTCAAATTCTTATTAAGTGATAGCAAATGATAATATGTTGAATCCAACATATGAGATTACATAATTCAACTCCTAAAACATCTGAAACATAATAACATAACTACAACAACACCACATCCTAAATAGGATAGCATAAATAATACAACATTCAACTTTTAAAATAAAAGCAAATAAGGATACTCAACACAAAATAACTATCATAACACCCATATGATAAATCACTCATCAAACTTTATTAGCATCTACATCAGTAACGATAAGTTATTCAAGTTTCTAATGAGTTAAAGAATGGAACATTGGTCAAATGTGTTATGCCTTGGTTGTTCCCTATAAGTTACTAAACCATATCCTATTATCTTATGTCGACCACTTCTAAAATTAGATCCCTCCTAAGAACCATTTTGGGTTGAATCCCTTTTGGAGTTAGCATTTGATTTGGATCTTTAAGCAAAATTAAGGCAATTCCTTGTATGAAGTGTGGATTGCCATCATAAATAATGTATCTTATTACTATATAAGCATTCACAATGGTTTACTAGCTCTATAGCGTTATTGCTAGCCTAACTGTTAACTCCATCAATATATGATTTTATTTTATACCCATTATATCCTCCAGAATGAATTGCTGGTACCACTTCTTTTAAAAAACAAAGCGTGTAAAACCAATATAATAAGTACGCAAAAAAATAAATAAATATCAAATCCAACCTAAATGACTGAACCAACCAATCAAATAACAAACAAATCAACTATACTATTATATTAAAAATAACAATAAATAATAACTCATACTCCACAATCCATGAGTCCATAGCCAAATAATCAAGGGCCTGAAATAAATAAAGTAAAGCATGAATCAACCTTTTATGTATTTATTCTACAAATCCACAAAAAGTTTTTCTTTTTCTAGTAACTCTTGCAATAAAAAAGGATATTTCAAAATTAGTAATAAGAAAAATAAAGAAACGTGTTCCAAGAATTTTAAGAGATGAGATATTATCATAAGAGTTTTCACGCGTAGAACATCTGATTCACTTAAAGACAAAAGTAAGTGAATTGACTATTTTATAGATGTTAAACTCAAATAATCATTTAAAACTCTACTGTCAATATTAGATTTAAATTATGATACAACCATTATTTTGGAATTACTAAGATATCTTTAGTCATTTTGGACAATAATAATAACTGAGAGTACTCAACTTCTTTCACTCAAGAATATTAAATTGATAAGGTTGGTTATAAACAAACCCTCTTCAAAATAGATATGTGAATCAGATTGAAAAGGTTTAAGAAACCCAAATGACATAAAAGAATAGGTAAAGGCAAACATACAATTTAATTATTGTGAAAAGTTGTGTTACATAGCAGATGTGAAGATCACTATATCCTATTGAATTAGAACATACACCATCAACTATGAATTGGTTAAATATTTTCTTAATATTATATTTAATTTCTTGATTTTTTATTGTAATTTAAATTATGGTAGTATATTAGGAATTGTAAATTTGATTAACTTCATTTTCAGAAAAGGGTATAACATAAATATCATAGACAGAAGCATTTGCACTCACCCCAAGATTTATCAAATTTAATTTTCATTGTAAAAAAATTAATTTTTTTCTATACTCATATGATGACGTAGATTCATCTATTAATAGCTTCTTAACATACATAATAGTTGAGAAAAAAATGTTTGAAGTGAGGTAATAAGATCAATGAATAATTTTTGCCACATTGATATAATTTATAATAAAATTATGATTTTTTCACACTAATGGAAAACACTTGTAATTGCTCTCAAGCCACATAATGATTGGACACATTTGGTTAAACAAATGTAGATTCAAACATTAAATACGTTGAGTCCCACCCTAATTGCCTAAGGTTGTACCAAACTCATGTAGTCTCATTGGTAACTTTTTCATATATTTAGCAAACTCTCTAATTTGATGTATTACTTCATGAATCTCTTTTAAATCATCTTGAATCATAATATTTAATTTGTGTGGACAACATATAACACAAAAGAAATGTTATTGAAAATGCAACTTCTCTCTTGACTGAAAATTAGTTTTTAGTGAGTTAGTTATGATATTATCATTGCAAGAATCATCTAAGATGAAAGTGGAAACCTTATCTTGATGATTAAATCAAACAAGCAAACATATGTAAAATCACAAGTGTATGTATCACTATGAGGTGGTTCCAACTCAATAAAATTTAAGCCATGTTTTTGTAAATTTTAAATTTGATCAATATAATAAATAATTAGACACATGCATCTCATCGTTTGAGTAAAAATCTAACACATAAGCTAATAAAATCTTATACATCCTTGAGATATGTTTTCAATTTGCATTTCTTGAACTCATTCACTTTTATGCAATCATTTTTAATTGTGTGCATAGAAACCCTACATAGTTTGGATTCAAGCTTTTCAATAACACGTTAAATCATATGTGCTTAATAATTATAAATGGATACTCATGCACAATAATTATCATACGTTTAAGTTCTCTAATTTGATGTTGATCATCATTCCCTGTATCACAAAATATAATGATCTAAATTTCTGCATTGATGCAGAAATTTAATAGATTTTATCTTTCATTGGATGAATTAATTATTTTCATACTCTTAGTTCTAATTTTTCACATTCTTTCACATATTTAAGGAGTTGTGAAGTACTATCAATTTTAGATTTAGGAAATTTTGTGCGAGAATATATGCATGACCAAAAATGAGTTTGAACTCCCATATTTTCGCTTTCATCTTTCTACCCTTCTTATTAGAAAATTTTTTTTATTTATTTCTAGTGTCAATAATCATTGTCTCTATGTGTTGTAAAATAAGATTCAAAATTTCCATTATTATATTCAACTTCAACCACTAATTTATTATAATATGACTTAATTTGAAAAATATCTACTATAGACATGGATGTGTATTATATAAAAATAGAAGTAAATAATGCACCTTCAAAAAATCAATCAATATGTTACTAAAAATCAAGCAACGTGTAGCAATAAAGAAATCCATATTACTAAAGTGATTATGTAAATGCAACAAATTCAAGAGGATTAAGCAAAGGCAACAACTTCTCTTTCTTATAAAGCTAAGAGTAAGAATGTACGATACATGTAACAAAGACAACAAATTTTTTTTCTTGATTCTTATAAAAGATATAGTGTGAATGCATGATATCAACATTAATCAAATTTCATTTCTGAAATACAAGTATATTTGAATAGGTAGAATATCATATTCTAAACCAAACAAGAATGTGTTTGCTTAAAAATAAATTTTTCTATGCCCTCATAAATATTGATTGAAATAAGATCAATCATAGATATCCTCATCCCATTAGTTTAACATGTACATAAATAAGGAAGAAATAAAAAAAAATCTTCTCTCATGATATCATCTATGAAATTATTCAAAAAAACTTAACAAAAGCTAGCCATCATGTTTCAAATAAAATAAAATAAAACATCTCATTAAGATAATAAGATTATAATTTATTAGATCATATAAAGCTAAATGTCAAAGTTTAATGGTCCACAAAAGACGTTAAAGGTATAACTATGAAGTTTAATAGAAACTCCAAGCAAATATATTATTAAATCATGCCAAAATAAATAACCATATGTCAATAACCTACAGATATATCAAAGATATAATTTTGGTGAACCTCAATATAAACCTTACGATAATAAGAACATATAATCATGCAAAAATCCAGAGCCAAAGCTCAATAACCGATAGATGTATTTAAGATATAACAAGTGGGGTTCAATATAAACCTCAAGATAATAGGAAGAACATCAACTAAAGCAAAATCGAGAGCCAAAGCTCAAATAGCCTATAGATGAAATTAGTACAATATAAAATAATAAGAAGATCAAAATCTCATAGCATTCCAAAGCTCAAAGCCAAAGCTTAATAACTCACAATATTTTCATAAAGCACACAACTATACAAGAGAAATGAGTTTGGAGTTGTGTTGTTTCAATGTAGAACCACAGTGCCATAAGGAGTTTTACTGGCGTCACAGCTTTGCTTTTCACGCCTAGTTTAAATTGCATTTATCGTGAATGATACCACATGTAATGACTCATTTACATGACATTAATTGACTAGCTTGAGAATTTTGATAGCACCGCGGTGTTGATTGCTTGTGCAGTTATGCTAAATGAGTCACATTAATGGTTAACCAAATTTCTAATTTTACATAAATGGTGTTAACTACATTTGACCAAGCCTAGTCTCAATGTTGATGCTTCAAGTAATGATGACATAGTGCTATAAAAAATAATTATCAATCCTAGAAAGCGTTGCAATGCAAGACCTAGCAATAAAGTCAACACACCTAATCCCAAGGGTAGAGGTTGATTGGATTAATGTCATGATGACTGTTGATGCAACATTCACCACATCAGTGACACAATGTTTGCCTGTGCTCATGATAAAAGATGGTCCTCATCTGACGTATATCCCCTTGATGTGGACTGGCATATATCTTGCATCTATCGTGGCACTAACAACACAAATGGCTTTGTTGGCATCCATTTTTTGATGCAAAATACGAGAACCCTCTTTGAGTGACTCGAGACCGTAATGAGGGACGTATGCGGCCCACTGTGATTTAAGAAGCCCTTAGGAACTTTAAGCAAACACTACAGACACTATAATTGAGGTCATCACCATCATAACCGCCCTTCGAGTCAATCATTGTAAAATTGACGTCACTTTCAGTATTTTTTCACGTCGACACTCGTTCCTATGATACAAAGATGTACCTTGTCGACATAGACATCCTCATGATGCAGGCCATATATGGTATTACCCCACATTGCGTTCATACCACAAGCCTAAGGTTTGGATGGAGGGATTTCACGTTGTTACTATACTTACTCGGTGACATGCATGTGGAGCATCTTCTAAAGCTCTTAGGACACATTTACGACCCTTACGGAGGTCCAAGGATCATGACTTACTCATACGCGATCCTCCGGGTGTCACACAATGCCCGAACCACTTTGGTGAGCTTTTTCGGAAGCCTAAGTTATGAGGGGTCTGGCGTGAATTCAGGTGTGGCCACACTCAGCCCATGTTGTGATCATGCCTAAATTTGGCGTGGTCATGACAATGCCTCTCAAACAGCCCGAAAGTCCTACTTTTGGGGTGGTCACGGTGTGATCACACTTAAAGATGGTGTGACCACATACAAAGACTTCAACTTTTGTGGAAGTGACCACACCCAAATTGCAAGAGGTGCCCAGGTCCTTAACCTGCGTGACCATGCAATCAAGATAAAGAGTTAGCGTAATTATGTCGGATCTCTGGCTTGGCCATGTTGTCACCCGATTTGTGATGATTTCTGTAGTGGCTTAACCATGCCCAAGCCCAACATGACCATGCCAGTTCAACCTGTTTCACAAATTTTGCCCTTTGGTCCTCAAATTTTTTATTGACAAAGTAGCCATGATCGGTGGTTTATGACATATTGCATGGTTCTTCACCCAAATATAGTATAGAGAGTGACATAGGATCATTCCAAATTAGGAAAGCGGCTTGAGACCATATGTTTACTCTCTACAATAAAAGAAACCACGGGGGAAGGGCCATTTTCATCCATCAGTTGCCTTTATTGAAGAGGAACTAAGGAGGAGCAAGGGATAACTTGGGAAGGAGCTTTCAAGTTGATTCTTCATCTTCCTTAAGGAGAAGCCAAGAGAAGCCATTTTATTTCTTCTTCATTTTCTTTCTTCTTCTTCATCTTTTCCTTTATAGTCTTTTTTCTCCTCTCCGGTGACTCCACGCTAGTTGAGCTTAGAAGAGTTTCTTCCTAGCTCTGGAGAAGGAGAACTCTGGTGATCTTGTCATCCACTCTCTCTAACGGGGAAAGCTTCTTCACTTCTTTGGAGAAGGAGATACTCGAACGAGCCCTACATTCACTCCTACAAGGAGAGTTTTCTCATCACTTGGAGAAAGAAATCCAACCATTCTCTCCCCCATAACAAGGAGAGCTTCTTCCTCTGAGGGCAGCATCTGGGCGTGGACAAGCCCAGAGAATGCTTCGATCAACCATCATGCAAGTGAAATCCCTTAATCTCTCGTTCTTTTCATTTCTAGAGCCCCCAGGTATGGATGCTAGAGGAGCTCGGTTGGGATTTCTGTGTGCTTAGAGGAAATCCCATAAGATTACGTGTTTTGCGTCCCCCCTAGGAATCCAATGAGTGAAACATATCCTTTTGTCTTTCTAGCCCAAAATCCGAAAGTCATGGCCCATTGAGGCTCGGGGCACTGATATCGTGGGGCCTATCGACCCTCTGTCCTCTTAGAGAATATTTTGTTCTTGCACTCATCGACTACTTCTCTAAGTGGGCAAAAGGCATCCCCCTGAGGGAGGTCAAGGTCAAAAATGTGCTGCTTTTTATTAAAAAATAGTATAATGTATTGATTTGGTGTGTTGCGTCGTATCATTTCTAATAACCGACTTACTTTCAAAAATACCAAGATAAATCAATTTGCTCAACACCACAAGATTGACTGTTGTTGCTCCACTATATATTATCTCAGAGCTAATGGCTTAGTCGAAGTTTTCAATAAGACTTTGATGAACCTCATGAAAAAGTTCGTTCATGCTAGCGAGAAGGATTGGCATGAGAAGCTTTCAGAGGCCTTGTGGGCGTATCATATGACATACCGAACTCCCATTGGCTTTACCCCATACGCATTAACATTTGGGTCCGAAGCACTCATTCCCTTGGAAGTCGAACTGCCATCGTTACGAGTTGCTCTAAGCAACAATGTCAATAGTGACGACAATATCAAACTCAGGTTGGGAGAACTTGATAGCCTCGAGGGACTTAGGTTGTAGGCCCAACAAAACCTCAAGCTATATCACACCTGAATGGTCCAAGCTCACAATAAAATGATGAGACCAAGGACCTTCAGGGCTGGAGACTTGGCGCTAGTTCTACGTTGTCCTATTTTGTCTCATCGTCAAAGGCAGGACAAGTTCGAACCCACGTAGGAAGGACCGTTCGTGACCGACAAAGTCTACAAAGAAGGTGCTTACTTGCTGATTGATGTAGACATATCTCATCCAATGCCTCTATCAATGGGAGATACATGAAAATATACTATGCTTAGATTCTTTTTATTTTTGATGAACTCATTGTACTTTAAAAAATTGATGTTCAAAGCTAATTTACTTTGCAATACAATTTGTGAGTAATAAAAAAAATGTATTTTTTATGTCTCTTTGCCACAAAAAGTTGTTGTACACCTGCAAAAGTTTGTTTAAATTACATAATAGTTGTGTGCAAGAGAAGCCTTGCACTTCTCTTGACTATATTTCTAGTTTGCATTTCAGATAAGTTGGAGGTCCTCTAGGGCGGCCTATACTCAGTTCTGCCGATAATCAATATGAGAAAAGCCATGCTTTTCTCTTATCATTCCTCTGAGCAACCCACATTGCGTAGGGTCTGGAATCGGAATACCTACTCGTGTGAGTATGGTAGATATGTATGTCCCATTCATTGCACATGAATATGGTATATATGCTTGTCCCGCTCGTCATAAATCAGCGGGGTGAATGTTCTTTTATGAACACAGCTTAGCTCAAAAGCTGAACATTGTTAGGTAGACAATTATGGTAGTTTAGCCCTTTTTTGACACTTCCCAAGCTCTAATTGATATGCCATGTCTAGGGTAGTTAGATATAAAGCGGCGCCGCGTACTCAGATTAGTTGGTTGGACATCTGATTGTCAGTTGTAAGCCCACTATGGTTTGGGATTTGATTTCACCCGAGTGTAGGGTGTGGTACTTGAATTATAGGCGCATGAGGGATGACTGGGGCTTGTATCATAGCCTCTGACTTAGAGTGTCTTATATATATATATGAAGTGCTCCAAATCTTGATATTTTTGGATGATGAAATTTGACTCTTCTAAGAATAGGGAAACAACTGATACACCGCCAACAATTTTTCACCTTCTATCACGAATCTCGAGGCAATTTTTATCAATACACATTCAAACTTTAATTAAGAGTCATACAAAGCTCAGTTTTCATCAAACTTACAGTCAAATTGACCGTCTCGACAGGAAGAACTCTATGTTACTAAAATTAGTCCAATCTAAGTCAAATCAAGTCATTAAACCACTCTTAGAAGTTTTCAAACATATTTAGAAGATTAAATGAATATCGAATTTAGCAAGCATATAGTCGAATTGAGCGTCTCGACAAGATGAACCCAAAGAGTCCAAGATTGCTTAATTTCAACATCGCTCAGGCACTCAAATGCCCATTAAACACCGTCTGATTGAAGGAAGCTCTCTGGATCGTCTTATCAAAATGATTTATATTTTTGTATTAATTGCACTCAGAATACTATAAATAGATCCCACCCCTCTCATGGGGAGGGGGGCTTCAGGCTTGAGAGAGAAATTAAATCTTTGTGAAGAAGTTGAAGTCCAACACCACCTTGTCACAGTTGATCATCGCCGGCCGCCGTCAACCACCGTCGGCCATCGATCACCGTCGCGCCCATCACCCACCACCTTTCGGCCTCCACTGTTTGCCATCGACCGCCACTCACTACCGATAATAAGTTCATTCGTGCACTGACATTGTAACTCCGAAAAGTGTTCAAAACTTTCCCGCTTGTGGGTTGAGGGATTGTACATGTAATACACAGTTTATAGTTTATTTCTTCTGCTGGGCTAGACCCTGTGATTTTATTCCCTTTCCAGGTTTTCCACGTGAAAATTTATGGTACCATTTTTGGTTGTTTTCTTTTATGTGAGTGTGTGCTGAATTCTCGTGCAACGCTAAGACAATAATCTATTACTCAACCGCCGCGAAATTTCCAAATTTCCAGCACACATCAAGGTTCATTATATTATTACCATAAACTTGGTACAATGCATTTGGTATAATGCATCAAATCTTAAACACGAGTTAGTGTGAAATTCCGTGCTTATCTGACCTCCATATTGGCCAAATTACATAAGATCAAACACAATCATATTCTTTATTGGCTTTGAAATACATATTTTACATTATGATTTGTACTTGAATAAGTAATAATGAAAAAGAATCTAAGTTGAAGAATAAAAAATTGTAAAATCTTATGCTCATAAAGTAATTTTCTTGATTAGAATTAACTTGCAAAGGGAAATTTACATACACACAACAAAATTCTCATGTATTTACATACTAACTTTCACAGTTTATTTACATTTATCACATCTTGATGTCATAAACAAATGCAAGAAATTATATAGTTCACTTTTAAAAATGTAGTGATGGTGATATTTTTTACGCAATGCTAGATATTTGTGTGGTATGCATGTAAATATGAATGTTTAAGTGTTACATATGTAAATATATAAGAATTATACGGTCTATATGCAAATTCCCCACAAAAAAAATATATGCAATAAAAATAACAAGTGTTTCAAAAACTTTTATGCAATACTACACAAAATGCATATTTGAAAGGATTAAATGTATATATATTTTGAAATGAAAGACTAGTAAGATCATTTAAGAGCTTTGTTGAGTTTAATCACTTATTCATGTTTATTTCTAAAACCCACCTGCATAATTTCCGATTTTTGCAGGTGGCTTTATGAAAAATTGGTTTCATTGCAATTTTCAAACCTCATTTATCCTAGAAAAGCTTACGTAAGATGTACTCAGCGCTGTGTACGTCAGATAGGTTACATAGAAGATATTGATGTTTATATCAGCGTTATATCCCTTATAATCTCTTTATAATCTATCTATAATATAATTATAACTTACAAATATACGAAAATAGAAGCGTGAAACTTACTAATTATATATAAGTTATAAAAAATTATAGCGAGTATGATGCGGATATAAATCTAATAACCTCTCTGTGAGCTGCCTGAGGTACAGAGGGCTGCTTCCTTTTTAAGTAGCCAATTTTTTCTCCACTTATCCACACTTCTACCTCGTTCACTTCCGTTCTTTTCCTCCACACATGGTTTTGGCTCGAAGAAGTGCCGCCGCGAGCTTAAATTGCCCATCAAAATCAAAATTTTAAACTTACCATACTCATCACATCTCTTCCATTTCATCTTCCACAGCTCCCAATTCCTAATTTCCATCAGTCTCCCAGAACGGATGGCCTCATCCTCACTTCCCACTCCGCTATCCAAACTCACTCCAGCTTCGTCCCATAAGACCCTTTTATCTCCAAGATTCTTTCCCGTTAAACCCGAACTTTGCACTTCATATATTGCCCGGAAACCTCGGGGCATCACCAGATTAGGCAGAGCAACCCCGGTTTCGGCATCTCTGGCTGGTCTTCTTGGGGGCATCTTCAAGGGAACGGACACGGGTGAAGCGACGAGGAAGCGGTTCTCGGATTCAGTTGGTTTGATCAATGGACTGGAGCCGGAGATGATGAGGCTCTCGGATTCGGAGTTGCGGGAGAAGACTTCGGCTCTCAGGGAACGTGCACAGAATGGGGAATCGATTGATTTGATTTTGCCTGTAAGTGTGTTACTGGTAATTTTGTCTGAAAGCTGAGTTGAAGTGTTTGATGGAAGTAGATTACAGCAATTTTTTCTGACACAAACTTTAAGAAATGCGGGACGAGCTTGAAGGATCTTGAGCTTATGTAATGGTTGGCTCTCTTCATCAAGCAAATGAGCCAAAAATTGAAGATTAGTGAATAGGGAAATTTACATGCATAGCACACAGTTCTTATATATTTACTATCGAACACCTAAAACTTCATATTTACATTTATAAAACTTTTGTGTAATAAACCTATGCATGAAAAATGTGTATTTGACATTTGAAAAGTAGGTGATAGTGATATTTTTAATGTGATATTAAAGATTTGAATGCTATGCATGTAAATTTCAAATGAATAATAAGTTTTTATTCATAATAAAAAGAAAAAAAAACACAAATTTAATTGGATGATGGTCAAAATATTTTTTTTTTTGTGGATCCAATTAAACATTGGAATTGAGACCATTAATATTTACTTGGGAAAACAATTAAATATCATTGAAAGCTATTTCAGTTAAGCTCGCTTTCAAAACTCAACTCCAATTACTTTCAAATACTTATGTTAATGTATGAATTTGGAGAATATGAGGCGAGGAGTCTAAGAATTCATGGAACATTTTCTTTATTTTCTTTCACAAATTCAAATTTTGCTTGATGATGTTGTTGGCGCCACACTAAATAAGGATGTAAATCAAGTTTATCATCGATAAGTAGTAATGGTTTAGATTCATTCAAAATGTTTAATTGATACTGCTGTCATGTACCATTACGTGAAACACCTAAATTGTAGTGTTATGTGGCTGATATATGCTCTGCAATTTGCTTTCTTTATTCATTTGATGATTGAAGGATGATTTACAAGCTTGATAGTAGGACCACTGCATAGACCTAGCCTAGAGGATGCCAGACATTAAAGACCTTAATGAATTTGGTGAAGAGAAAAATAACAGGGCTTTGTTTTGTATAGGTATGTTGATTCTTTTTGGGTCTGCCATGTTGTATGAAATAAAATAATTGTTTTAATATAAAATCAAGATTTATTCCACAGGTTAATGCAAATGCTCATGAAGTCATCAAAAAGTTGCTTGCGTGAAATGAAGTTTCTCTAAGCACATTTTACATATAAACCAATATCTATGTGGAAAAATAACCAGGATGAAAGCTATATCAAACGAAGCATAAAATGAGAGAGATCTCTACTTCATGAATTTGTTGAAGAGAGAAGGCTAAGAGAAAAGAACAATCTTAGAGGAAGAGTTATAATAATATTTAGAAGAGAGAGAAAGTCAGCCAGTGGCAAATTGATTCAGCCTTCTAATTTATTTATTTATTAGAGGAAGGATTTTATCCTTATTGCGGGGGGACCTCATTAGAAAATAAAAATTGCATGAAAGTACTTGTAAAATTTTTCTTTATGTGTTATGATCCCAAAGGATCATATTGATACACATCCATTGAGGCGAGGATGAAGAGAATTTAGCTAGAAGGTGGAGTTTATTTCATTCATTTATGCATGTTGCACTTAAAGAGAAGTATTTATAATTTTATAAGGACCCATGAGACACATTTAAATACCTATTAAACACTATGATACTTATCATATACCCATGACTACTAAGGCCCTTTAATTTAATCTAATAAGCTACCACACTGATTGATCGTTTCACCATGCTAAAAAGAAACCATAAATATAGATTATTCTCATCAAAAGAAGAAAGAAATATAATAAAAAATATTATTGTTGTTGGCATCATGGATTAGCAGTCATGATAAGCCTTATAGAAACTGTAATTAGAAAATGATTGCAGACCTTGTATTGAAGCCATAATACTCTTTATTTCGACTTTGGGCTGGTAATTTTAAAACTCCATTTTTAAGAACTTGTGATGCCATCATTCGAAAGTGTTTTGTTAGGACTTTAGGATTGAAGGGAATCAGGAAGCTCTAGTAGGTCATTTGGTGACCATCTTCTGCGTAATCTTAGGATATATATATGCTTTCCTGGATTGAATAGAATCATGTTGCTCACATTTTAGGCCTGGTGCAACTGGTGTTTGGTTTTTTTGTAAAATTGTATTTTTGATCTTGAGCAAATCTTTATAAGAATTTGTTTTCAGTTTACAGAGAATCACATCATATTTAGCATGCCAAGTCAATCATGTCAGAATTATAATTTACCTGGCCAGCTGGACTGATTTTTATAGTCTCTCAATGGAATGCAAAATTTCACTTTTGCACCAGCCCTTGTATACTTTTTATATTTTTCTTTCCTCTTTAGCTAGAGCAAAATATAAATTTTAGCTACTTATTTATTTTTTATTTAGAAAAGTTGGATATTCTTTATCTTTTTTTTAAAAATTTGCAAATAAGAAATTGATCCAAAGTAAAATGTAAATATTGTTACTTATGGAAACTTATCTTTTTATTATTCTTTCTCTTTTCTTTAATTACTTGCTTATTTTTCTTCCTATTTTACTTACCTTCCTCTATATTGATATTACATCAAGCAGCTTGAAAGCAATATATTCTTGCATCAAGATATATTAGAGTGATTTCTTGTTATCAGAGCCCATGCAATCTAATCTGTAATTTGTAAGATTAAGGTATTTGGTTCATAGGTCTGGTATTGCCTCATCCACTTAACTATTTTTATAATCAAGAAGAACAAATTTAAAAGTGAGTTTCATATTTCTTATTTACTTCATCTCTTCCACCACCACTCAATATCATTGGTTAAATATTATTGTCATCGATCAATTATTTGGCTAATATATTTATTTCATTGTCATTTCAGATTCATTGTCACATTTGCCTCTAGCCATTAGCTTTTTATGATCAATGATCCTGTACAATTTTTATGTTTTGATCTAGTTAGTTTATCATATCTGTTATCATTAATTTATTTATGATTTGTTTTATCCACGTTACCACTAACACATCACCTTTTCTTTGGCTAACACTCCATAGCAAACTGCACGAAAATACCATCTCTATTGTTTTTATAGACTGCCACGTTGGGGCCATTGCATCACATTGCTGATTTGAATCTCCGTGTTTGATTACACTCTTACACTATTCAATATTGTTCACATAAATAATGGCTAACGCCTAATCCATTCAAAATAAAAAACTTCATTCTATTTCCTTTCTTAAACCTCCCCGCTTTGTATCATTTATCTTTTAAATTATATGACCCATTTCTAGAATATCTCAACACAACAACAACATGCTTTTATCCTACTAAGTGGGGTAGGCTACATGAATCATTTTTCTTCATTGCGTTCTATTGAGTGTTATATTTTCATTTAATTCTAATAAATTAAGATCATTATTTATACAATAAGCTCAAGTCTTTTTAGGTATACCTCTTCCTTTCTTAACACAAGTCGAATCTAAAAACATCTAATCTCCTAATCAGATTTTAACCAGATCATCAGATGGTCGATGTTTTATGTGATCAAACCATCTAAGATGTCTTTCTCTAATCTTGTCCGCCACTGGAGCTACACCAACCCAATCATGGATATATTCATTTTATATTTTATCTCGAAGTGTCAAGCCGCTCATCCACCTAAGCATTCTCATCTCATAAACACAACTTTGTTTTATCCTTCTATTTTAAAGGCCAATATTTTGGCCATAGAGCATTGCATGTCTCACCACCATCTTATAAAACTTTCCTTTAAGTCTAAGCGGTATTTTTCAATCACACAATAGGCCCGATGCATTCCTCCACTTCAACCAAGCAACTTGAATTCTACAAATAACATTCTAAAGTATCTCAATAAATTCTTTAAAAATATAAATTAAATTTGAATTCCTTAATTAAAATTTTAACTGTAAGCTCCAAAAATTCACTTTGGCTTTTCTAACCGAGTTTTGTTGTTCTGTGTTAAATTTTTAAATAACTGATTAAATTTGATATAAGAAAAAAACCTAAAGATTTTGCTTTCATTTTGCGAGAACATTAAGATATGGTTTTAGGTTTCCCATAGTGCTTTTTGGTAGCAAAATCACATGATTAGAGTACACAAGCCACATTTCTATTGACGTGAGATTTGTTGAGTGATCATAGAGATACCATTGATATGACATTGCTCTGTGTGTTTAAATTAATCATCAAATCTTCATCATTAGTAATTTATTGTTGAGGGTGGATGGATTATTGCTCTTTAGTTAAGATGCTAGATTTCATTTAGATATTTTAAATTTATAATATTTTTATTTAAAATTTTTAATATAAATAGTCTCAATGTAATCTTTTAATTAGAGTTTCTAAGATTGGAATCCCCACCAAATTTTGCTATTATAGCACCATCTTTAACTAAATGAAAATATGATATGATGAATTAAGTGAAAATTTCTTGCAGGCTTGTTTGGCTTTATTTTTCTTTCCTTCTTTTTTTTTTCTTTGAGAACTTAAAACTCATGTAATCGATAATTCAACAGTTATGCTTGAAGAATCATTGTTTGAATTCATTTTCAATTGTTTTTTTTCAACATGCCTCGAGTTTTTCACAACTCGACTGTGTACCCCACACCAATAACTTATTGATGATTATCCGGGGAACCTCGTTAATAATGTTTATCTTAAAATTATTGATATTGCTTTTGTCTTAGCTAGGTCAGATTCTAAGTGGGATCTATTACTTGGAAACACAATTATACAAGTTTCTATAGTTTATAAATCACTATTTTATTCCTTGTGAAGCTCAAGTTGCCAGGAAAATAATTAAAACGAAATTTTATATGATTTGGGATTTTAAATGAAATAAAAATTTCTAGGATAGAGCTCCATAGGATTTTTTCAGTAAATAATTATTTTTGGAAACATTTAGCTAATCTGTAAAAGATATTAATGAACACCATAGTGAAAAATAGCTTTCTCTTGGATTGTATGGTTATGAATCAAAATTCTAGCTGTATGGTATTATGGTAAATTAACAAAATGAGTATCAACATGCTAAAATTGTCAAATCTGTCTCTGAAATAGTTTCATAAGCCTTTCTATAAAGTTAGCTGGTGCAGTTACGAATTTGGAAAGCCCTTAATCATAATATTTTAAAACTTTTTTCGTTTGCCTACCTTAAGTGCTAAAGCTATATGAATTCATCTGCTTCTTCACCATCCAAAATTCTCTTCTTAAAAAGTGTCGTTTATCTCATCTATTACTCTGAATGTGATTTTCTGTTGATAAAACTTCACATCAAATTGGGATTGCCATGTTATCTCTTTGACTTTTATTTTTGGATTAGTTAAAATATTCTGGTTCGGTACTCTTGGTTAATTACTTTGCAGCAAAGTTTCTTTTGAACCTTTTAAGGTTGCTAGTGGATGTACTTGTAGATTCCTGTTGCTTGATTGGATATTATTGCCTCAAAGTTACTCTAATGTGTGATTTGGATGCTAATGAAATGAATTCTAAGTTGCAGCTCATAATTTTTGGCTCTTGATGAAGACTGTCTTTTACTGGCAGGAAGCTTTTGCTGTGGTAAGGGAAGCATCAAAAAGGGTTTTAGGTCTTCGTCCTTTTGATGTACAGTTGATAGGTATGTTTTAGTTGATCGATCTGACGTTTTTAATCAATTTAGTACTTATGAAGATTTGTGTGCCAATACACATATTTTCCCCAACGATGTATATCTTTCAGTAGAGTTCCGCTGCATTTCTGCTATGAGTAATGCCAAAATAGTCCTCTGACCATATACATGGGGCCATTTTAGTCCCAGAGTTTGTGAAAGTGCTAAATTAGTCCTCAAACTCTTTTAATAGATACTAAAATAGCCTTGACTAGGAACTATTTCAACCCATATTAAATGACTAGAGACTAAATTGCCATTTTTATGTACTCTGGTACTAAAATGACCCTTGCAAATGGTTAGGGGACCATTTTGACACTTTTTTCTTTTTGCTATGCTATTTGTTTTGTTTGCTTTACGACCACAATTTATGTGAGAGAATGTCTTGATGCATTACTTCCAATGCAGGCGGCATGGTTCTTCATAAGGGAGAGATAGCAGAAATGAAGACAGGAGAAGGAAAAACACTTGTGGCTGTTTTACCAGCTTATCTAAATGCGTTGACCGGGAAAGGTGTTCATGTAGTTACCGTAAATGATTACCTTGCTAGACGCGACTGTGAATGGGTGGGCCAAGTTCCTCGATTTTTGGGACTGCAGGTTGGCCTAATTCAACGTATGTTGTTGTAGTTGTGCAAGTTTTGTTTTATCTTACAACTTCAATATTTTTTGTGAAAATGGTGTTGTTTGGGAAGATTTACATTCATACCATTCAATTCTTATGTATTTACATATTTAACATCTAAACTTCAACTTTTACATGTATATATATATGAGCCAGCCTCTTTTTTGAAAGGGCGGCGGTAGGGCAAAGTAATATTTTAGGAGAGCCAAACTAATATTTCAGAAGGGGCAAAATAAAAAATTGCCTTCCCATATAAAATAAAATTATTAATTTGAGAGGGGGTAATTGCCTCCTTTGGACTCTACGTGGGTCCGTCCCTATATGCCACTTTACAAATGCATGAATAGGTTTATTTCACTTTTAAAAAATTAAAATAGTGGTATTTGTGATGTGATATGAAAGATTTTAGTGGTATAAATGTTAAAAATAAGGTTTAGGTGTTAGATATGTAAATACATAAGAATTAGATGGTATGGATGTAAATGCCACCTTTTTTTTTTTTCAAGCAATTTGCTTCTTTCCTTTTTCTCTCATTTCTTATCTGGATAATTTAATGTTGCATTGTCTTGCAGAAAATATGTCAAGCGAGCAAAGAAGGGAAAACTACTTGTGTGACATAACATATGTTACAAACAGTGAACTTGGATTTGATTATCTGAGAGACAATCTAGCTATGGAAAGTATTCTTTCAGAATCCGTTGAACTTCATGGCAGCTTTCTTAGTAGTATTTGCTCTTATATTTTCTAATGGAGCTGATTGCTTGAGCTTCCCCTAATAATGTTTCAGTTTTTTTTTTTATTTTTGAATTTTCAGTCTGTTGATGACCTAGTCCTTAGAGGATTTAATTACTGTGTGATTGATGAAGTTGATTCGATCCTTATTGATGAAGCTAGAACACCGCTCATCATCTCAGGTCCAGCAGAGAAACCTAGTGATAGTTACTACAAAGCAGCGAAGATTGCTTCGGCTTTTGAGAGAGATATACATTACACTGTATGCGGAAAATCGTGAGATTTGATTTGATAATTTATTTCTTCTAAATATTTTAAAAGGATTTTTATAGAGAAATGCGTTAAAATAGTTCTCTAACTCTTTGTAGTCATTTAAGTCCTAATGTCTATAAAAGTTCTAATTTAGTCCCTAGTCTCTTTTAGTATAGAGGATTATTTCAGGCCCAATTTAAGGAGTCTAGAGACTAATTTGAAACTTTTATAGACTCTGGGATCAAGGGTCTATTTTGGCACTTGATTTTTATAATTTTTTGTAGAAGCAAATTGTATATATCATAATTAGCTTAACTTGTATTTCAGCAAGGCATAATGTATAATTTGATAAATAAATGCTTTACTTAGCTCTCTTTTACTGAATGGATTCATTTCAGGTCGATGAAAAGCAGAAAACTGTTTTGCTTACAGAGCAAGGTTACGAGGATGCAGAAGAAATTTTGGATGTAAAAGATCTGTATGATCCTCGGGAACAATGGGCTTCATATGTTTTAAATGCTATCAAAGCAAAGGAGCTCTTCCTTAGGGATGTAAACTACATCGTTCGTGGAAAGGAAGTTCTGATTGTGGATGAGTTTACTGGTCGAGTTATGCAAGTATGCACTCCAGCCCATAGGAAGCTGTGTAAATGTTGATTATCCTTTCACATATTAAGAGAAAAATAGATTTTGAATTCAGAGTTATTTTTACCTGTCAGATAAATATAATTTTAGATATGTTAGATCTTGAGTTCTGATTTGTGTACTTTCATATAATTTCATTTGCCAGTTATGGGTTCTTCAGGTTTTAAATTATTTCATTCAAATCTAAAAGTATGTTGCAAGAGGGCCGCCAAACATATTTCTTTCTTGACAACTTCCTCCCTTCCCTCCTTCGACTAATTGTAAAATGATGGGTCTGTTTGGGAAGTTCTCTCTCCATTTGCCTTTCATACATATATTCGGCTATTGCTTTATTGTTATTTTCAAAATTTTTATGGTAGGGGCTGCTTTGAGAACCAGATCTGCCAAAGTATATTAGTTGTAAGAAATCTATTGTTTCATTTTCTCAAAAAAAAAAAAAAAAAAAGAAAAAAGATTCTCATAACAACTTTTCAGTTATATTGACAAAAGCTGCAGCAGCCCCAAATGGATCATGTATTATTAAGAATGTTCACGATTCAGTTATATTTTTCTAGTTTTTTTGACATTTTTGTAGTTTGTATTCTCTAGTGTTAAAAGTATACTTAGTTTCAAGTGATTTATTTATTTTTCATTTGTTTCTAATTTTACAGGGCAGAAGATGGAGTGATGGACTTCATCAGGCGGTTGAAGCAAAAGAAGGCTTGCCAATTCAGAACGAAACTATTACTCTTGCCTCTATCAGCTACCAAAATTTCTTTCTACAGGTGTCATGGTCTTCACCTCTGTTTTTTCTGGTTAACTTTAATTCTACAAATCTATTTCCATTAAAATTGTTAATATGAATACATCCTACCAGCTTTAAATTGTACAATTTTGTTTCCATTAGAAATTGTGGCTACTATTTGCAGCGAGTTGAAATATACTTTTTCCCTAAAGATCATGACAACCTGTTTCTTTCTCCTTTTTTTTTACATTTTTTCGTATAAGTTCAGCTTTTTCTATAATCAATTCAATAGGCAGGTGTTATAATGATTTTATACTCCACCATGAACAATCAATCTGTTAAATTTCGTAGCAAATTTTTTCCTGCTTATCTTTATTACCCGCAAAAGTCATATTTTCTTGTCAAATCACAGTTTCCAAAGCTTTGCGGCATGACAGGCACTGCAGCAACTGAGAGTGCAGAATTTGAGAGCATTTACAAGCTGAAAGTTTCAATTGTCCCAACAAACAAACCCATGATAAGAAAGGTATCGAGCCTTTTAATCTTTCAACTTAATTTGAAATATGTGATAACCCGACGTATGCGGCAAATTCTCTTATTTGCTAAGCAATATGTGATTTTCTGGAAAAAGTGACTGTGTTGATAGATTTCTCTTAGAACTTACTAGGGATCAAATTTTTTTTTTTTGTTTTTATTTTGTTTTTTCTTTTGTTTTCAAAAATGTGTTTGTTTACAGTTTTTTTTCAGATTTTTTTTGTTTCTAAAAATAAATTAACATGCTTTTGAAAGCACTCAAAGCAACTTTTAGGTTTATGAGTGTTTTTAAAAATAATCATACTTTAATCAAATAGCCAAATAGATTTTGCTTCAAATTAACTCATTAACAAAATAATATAAAAACAAAAAATAGAAAATAATGATCCCTAACAGCCCTAAGATTTTATAAAAGGGCAAGTTATCTATTGTCTATTGAAGGGTAAGTTATCTTCTAAATTCAACAATTATAACAAGACAAATCAGAAAAAGGGATTAGAAGTCTCAACCCTCTTTTTCCTTGCTTAAATTTTTTTTGGTTTGCTTTGTAGGATGAGTCTGATGTAGTTTTTAGGGCTACGACCGGTAAATGGCGTGCTGTTGTCGTGGAGATATCACGAATGCATAAGACTGGCCGTCCTGTGCTTGTTGGTACAACTAGTGTTGAGCAGAGTGATGCTTTGTCAGAACAGTTGGATGAAACCGAAATTCCTCATGAGGTGAGTTTATCTCCTGGTTCATGTGATGTGTGGAAAAGAGATAATTTGGCAAGAACAATAAATTTTGATTGGCTTCCATCTTTGCATTTATTCTTTTCAGTTGATTTTACAGCCAAGAGATCTTAATAACCATCTTTGACTTCAATGTATATTTGCTCTCCATGTGATGTTCAAAAGTCGTAACTACCTCATAAGCTTTGTAACTACCTTATGCTATAAGATCTCAAATGGTGAAGTATATAGTGTTTGGAGAAGGGCGGAAATGGTTTTTAGCAATTGCAATGCTTTCAGCGGACAATACTTTGTTATTATTTTGTGATTAGATTAGACTTTTTTGCTTTTAGGATCACTGTATAGAAATAACTATATTCTTGAAAGAAATGGCGTTGCAATGTCTCTAGTGTCTTTGTAATAAAATAAAAATAAAATGATGAAGAGAAGAAAACAGCAGTACTTACTTTTTATAAAAAATACCTTCCATTTCATTGCGTTCATAAAACTACCCCTTTATTTGTGAAGCTTCTTAATGCAAAGCCCGAGAATGTGGAAAGGGAAGCAGAAATAGTAGCACAGAGTGGCCGTCTTGGGGCAGTCACAATTGCAACTAATATGGCAGGCCGTGGAACAGATATAATCCTAGGAGGAAATCCGGAATTCATGGCAAGGTTAAAGCTCCGAGAACTTTTGATGCCTAGGTAAGACAATCTCTTAAAAGATAAGAACTATTTGGGGAATTTACTTACATACCGCAGAATTCTTCTCTATTCACATATCTAACATATAAATCTTCATATTTACTTACATAACACAAGAATCTTTAACATCATATACAATACCACCATCACTATCTTCGAACGATTGAATTACACTTTTTCATGCATAGTTTTATGACACCAAGATATTATAAGCATAAATATTAAACTATGGTTGTTAGCTATCTAAATACATAAAAATTATGAGTTATGTATGTAAGTTTCCCTAACTTTTATCAAAACTTCATATTCTGCTTTAAGGTCGGGGGTTTCAGTGGAATGTCTCATTGCACTCTTCCGAATTATATTTTAACTTGGTCACAGGTCATTTGCAACTTCTCTAAAAGTTTTTTGGGATTTTGGAGTTTTACTTTTGAGAAAAGCTACCATATTATCCAATGTTGTTCTTGCCTTTTACCTTGTCTAGAGCGTAACTACCAACTAGCTTTATATTGGATGCTTTTCACTTAGTCTCCTTGCATGAACTTTTCATAAGAAGGCATAGGAACCACTTTGTCGGATATGTTATTTATGAAGAAAAGTATCAAAACAATACATCGGCTATTTGCATCATTTTAATTCCAAAGTATATGAAAATGTCTATTTATTCCATAAACTCTTTAATATGAGAATATAGCGACTATTTCAACCGCAACTTAAAAATTCCAAATAGTAAGTTGACACTTTTATAGACCCTTGGACTAAAATGACGCCATATAACAGTCAGAGGAATATTTTGGCACTTTACTTGTTACTTATGCAAGAGTTAAATAAGCAAAAATTTTCACATTATGGACGGATGCGAGTAAAAAAGTTAGTATATGAAACTAATATTAGGATATGAATTTGTAATATAGGTACTCTCACAGGTAAATTAATAAAATTAGTAGATATTATGGTTCATATGAAGAGAAATATTTTATGCATTCAAGAATCTAAATGAGTTGGAGAAAAGACTTAGGAGATTCACAACTTTGATTTTAAAATTTAGGATTTAGAAATGAGTCGTACTAGAAATAATGTATTTGTAATTATAGATAAGAGTTCGAAAGATAATATTGAAAAATTAATTGAATTGGAGATAGAATTATAGACCTAAAGATTGTTCTTGATACTATGATTTTTAATGTTATAAGTGCTTATGCTCGTCAAGTAAGTTTAGATATATGTTCAAAGGTAAAATTTTGGAATGACTTAGAAGAATTAATAAAAATGATATCTCTTGAAAAAAAAAATTTATTGGTGGAGATTTAAATGGACATGTTGGCAGAATGGTAGAAGATTTAGAAATATTCGTAGTGGTTATGATTTATGAGTGATTAATAAAGAAGATAAACTCATATTGGATCTTGCATTATTATGATTTTGTTATTGCTAAAACTTTATTTAGGAAGACGAGCATATTATGACTTATAAGAATAGTTCTAATAAAACAAATTGATTATTTTCTTATGAGAAAAAGAGATCTTCAAGAATGAAAAGATTGTAAGGTCATTCCAAATGAAAATTTAAACACTCAATGATTATTAACTTTGAATTTTAAGATAAAGTGTTGAAAGATAAAAATTACAATGAAATTTTTCCATAGAATAGATGAGGACAATTAAAATAAACAAATAAAAATATTATTTGAGCAAACTTCAAGATTTTAAGATTTGGGATGTTCATGAAGAAGCTAATTCTATATGGGTTAAAATAACAAGCACTATTAAACAAGCGATAAAAGATGTGCTTGGAGATTCAAAAGAAAAAAAAAATAATAAATAAAATAATTGATGGTGGAATAATAATGTGCAACAAAAATAAAATATAAGAAGTTTTGCTACAAAAAATTGTTTAAATGTAAAAACTTAGAGAATTAGGAAAAATATAAGGTATGTAGGGAGTCGAAGAAAACTATTTGTGATGCTAAGTATTTTGTTTGCAGTGATCTTTATAATAGATTATATACTAAACAGGGTGAAAAATATATGTATAAATTAACCAAACAAAGAGAAAAGAAAAGTATAAATTTAATTCAAGTAGAGTGTGTTAAAGATGAAAATCAAAAAGTATTTTTTTTAGATGAAGATGTTCAACATAAGTGGGTGACATATTTTGATAAAATTTTAAATAAAGTTTTTGAAAGTACAATCGACTTTAGTAATTTTAATATCGTTAATGATAATAATAATTTTTTTTTATTTTTATCGTTCTATTAGTAAAAAAAAGTTAATGAGATTTTAAAGAAAATCAAGGGTGGAAAATTAGTAAGACTGATGGTATCCCAATAGAATTGTGGAGATATTTGTGAGGTCTGAGAATTTTTTGGTTTACTAAATTTTTAATATTATTTTAAAACTAAAAAGATGTCCGAGGAGTGGAGGAAGAGTATTTTGGTCCTCATTATTAAGAAAAAAAATAGGGGATGCACAAGAGTGTGCAAATTATAGAGGAATTAAGTTAATGTGTCATATATTAAAATTATGAAAGAGAGTAATTGAACATAAATTAAGACGTGTCAAAAAAATTTCTCATAATCATTTTGGATTTGTGTCGGACTAGTCTATCATGCAAGCTATACATTTGTTGAGAGGTTTGATGGAGAAGTACATAGAGAGTAAAGAGGATCTACATATGATCTTTATTGATTTTGAAAAAAAACTTATGATAAGATTCCAAGAGAAGTTCTTTGGAGGGTTTTAGGAAAGAAACGTGTTGATATGACTTATATTTAAGTCATTAAAGATATGTATACTTGAGCTGTTACATGTATTCGAATAGAAGAATAATTAATCAAGTATTTTTTTATTTCAGTTGGATTACATCAGGGATTGACTTCAAGCCCATATCTTTTTGCTTTAGTTATGCATGCTTTTACTGGACATTTACACAAGGTGTACTTCGGTGTATGCTTTTCACTGATGACATCCTCTTGTGGATAAGGCTAGAGAAAGAGTTCAAGAAAAACTTAAATTATGAAGATCTAGTTTAAAGCATAAAGCCCTTCGTTTGAGTATATCTAAAATTGAATACATGGAATGTAATTTTAGTAGTAATAGATCTAGTAGCAGAGTTGCAACAATGAGCGGTCAAATCATGAACAGAAGTGAACATTTTAGATATCTCGGGTCTATTGTTCAAAGTGATTGTGCTATAGATGGGAATGTTGTTAGTAGAATTCAAGTTGGATGGTTGAAGTGGAGGAATGCATTGAGCCTATTGTGTGATAGAAAGTATTCTCAGACTTAAAGGAAAATATTATAAGATGGTGATGAGACTTGCAAAAGAGAAGCATAAAATTAATTTAAGCATTGCTGAGATGAGAATGCTTAGGTGGGTGAGTGGCTTTACACTTAAGGACAAAATGTGAAACAAATATATCTGTGAAAGGGTTGGTGTAGCTCCAGTAGCAGACAAGATTAGAGAGAGTCGCCTTAGTTGGTTAGGTGACTTGGTCATATTAAACGTCAACCATCTGATGATCCGATTAGAAGAGTAGATGTTTTAGATTCTACTTATGTTAAGAAAAGTAGAGGTAGACCTAAAAGTAGAGGTAGACCTAGTAGAGGTAGACCTAAAAAAACCTGGACATATTGCATAAAGAAGGATCTTAATTTATTAGAATTAAAGGATAATATGACACTCAGGGTCTATTTGGGCAGCTTGTCCGTTTCAGGATAAGCAGCTTATCCTGAAACATGGCCCGCGGGTCAACCGCGGGGGTCGATCTGTGGCCTGATTTTAGTGTAAAAAACTCAAGCGCGACAGACAGTGTTTTCAAAAACGCGCAAACCAAACGGTTGGGCGGCTTTTTAAAAGAAGCCGCCGCACTAAGCTGCCCCAAACGGGTCCTCAATTGGACACAATGGAGAAAAGAGATGAGGCTTGTTGTTGTTGTTGTATCTGTTACTTATGCATATGATAAATTATTTCTAGCCTATAGAGGTAAATTCTAGACAAAAATGCTTTCTACTGTTCTAGTTCTCGATGGTGATGGTTGTTCTTTTGCTATTATTGTTGTTCTTATTCAATGGTTTGCCTGCAGAGTCGTCAAGCCTGTTGAAGGAGTTTTTGTTTCTGTGAAGAAACTTCCACCCAGAAAGACATGGAAGGTGTACCAATAATATTTTTAACATCCATATTGAGAGTATGATTGCCGTATGCCTTCTTAGATCCCTTCATGGCATTTACAGGTTAAGGAAAGTCTATTCCCATGTGAACTTTCCAATGCCACATTATCAGTTACTAAGGATGCAGTGGAGTTCGCCGTTAAAACATGGGGCCTAAGATCTTTAACTGAACTTGAAGCAGAAGAGAGACTCTCTTATTCATGTGAAAAGGTTGGAATGCTAATTTGATGTTATTTTTTTAAGGGACATTTACATACATAGCACACAAATCTTTTTTATTTACATATCTCACAACTAAACTTTCATATTTACACACATTCTACTCAAATCTTTAATATCACATAAAAAATAGCATTGTTGCCACTTTTTAAAAGTGAAATATACCTTCTCATGCATAGGTTTAAATCACCAAAGTGTTATGTATGTAAATATGTAAGTTTAGGTGTCAGATATGTAAATATATAAGAATTGTGCGCTACTTATTTAAATTTCCCCTTATTTAATCAAAGGGAAAGTCTGACTAATTCAAATTGGAAAACTGGAAAAGTTCTACATATTTTCCATCTTTAATGTTGAAGAGCCTATCCCCTGCTAACGTTTGCTTTCTTTTTTCATTTTAAGCATTTAGCGATGGTTATATTATTTGAAAAAACATTTAGTTCTACCTATGTGATTATAGTAGATAGTTCCTATACTATTTACTGGAGCCATCCTTGATTATTTGGCATCCAAAAGAAGAAGGATAAAGACAGAAGTTAAATCTTGATTAAAATGGAAAAAAAAAACAATTGACTGATAAACTTCAACTCCAACTCAACTTCAACTTCAGTTTTCATTCCCTTTTCCATTTCAAGTGTCTTCCTTGTGAACATTCTGTATTTGCTAGGGGTTGTTTGGGATTATTTTTTATTTTATTTTATATTTTTTTGTTTTTATTCTATTTTGTTTATGTTTTGGTTTGAAATAAAATATATTTAACTATTTGATTAAGGTGTTGTTATTTTGAAAAACACTCGAAGCACTTAAAAGTTGCATTGAGTTTTTTAAAATATGTTGATTTGTTTTTAGAAACAAAAAATAAAAATATGTAAAAAAACACAAACATGTTTTAAAAAGTCAAAGAAAGAACAAATACAAAAATAAAAACAAAATGGATCCCAAACAAGCACTAAAATTTTATTATTTTCATAAATTTTCTCTTAACTGGCGGAATTGGATGATAAATCCTGTCTATGCTTTGTTGTTGAATGCTACATAATTCATGGAAAGAAATGCTAGTTGGTGATATACTTAATGCAAAGTACATTGCAGGGCCCTATGAAAGATGAAGTCATAGCCAAGCTGAGGAATGCATTCTTGAAAATAGCAGAAGAATATAGGGTCTACACTGAAGATGAAAAAAGGAAGGTTGTCGTCATATTCTCATAGAGCATAGTTTGTTTTCACTAAGATTCGATAATCACTTTTGTAATTATCTTATGCATTATAGGTCATACAATCTGGAGGACTTCATGTGGTCGGAACAGAAAGGCATGAATCCCGACGAATTGATAATCAGGTTAATTTTGTAATATTTGAGATTGGGTTATCTCTTCCTATCTTCTTGTATTTTTAACATGATTTTGTAATATTTGAGATCTGATCATGTATGGATCTTAAATGAGTGAATTGGTCCGAGATTTGTGTCTCGGGCTGGCTTGAGATCAGTTGACTGGTACCTGTCTAAACTCACCAAAGTCAAATACAAAATTAATTATTTTCTTGAAAATATATATTTTTTGATGTGTTAGTTTTTTTATGACATAATAGTGGTGCTATTTTGGTAACACTGACACTATTGAGTAGTATTTATTTGATTTAAACATATATAATTTTTGTTTCAACTATTGACTTCTATTATGCGTACATGTTGATATGTGAATTCAGATAGCGTGTTACAATATTTGACACAAAAATTATGCTTTCATGTAAATTTCGAAGTATGATATGCCATTCTGGGCTCAGATATTAGGTTGTGAGAATATAAACAAATACATCAATTCTTAATTCGAAGTCTTTCACAATGAACTCAAATCCATAAAATGACCAAAATCCTATGTGGATATTACTTAACTAATATGACACATTATAATTGTTATTACATTAATGAGGTCAAAATCATAGGATATAACAATTTAGTATATGGATGTCAAATTGTCATGAATTGTCATCATTAACATCAGCAACCACCTTATCCAAATTATTTATGATTGGATTTATGAATTCTTATTTCTTATTTGTTCTTGGTTAATGATACATAAAATGCACTCCACATTGCCATGTTTTTTTTTTTTTTCATTTTTTGCACCACTTCTTTCAATTCTATATTTGATATGTTCCTCTTCCTTCCCATGATTTCACCTTTGTTAATCTGCCTGCCTTGTCTCGTCGGCTCCCGTGGCACAACGGTTAGGCACATCACACTTGTCTAGGGTGGAAGTCTCTTACTTGCCCTTAGGGGGTGAAATCTTCCTCTAACCATGCACATTCAAACATTCATATATAAGTTATTTCATTCTCTATAACATACATTATTTTGAGACATCTTTTTGCTTCTACTAACATGCATATTTACTCTGATATGCAACTAGTCATCATACATAACTCTCATATTATGCATATATCTTATATCATGCATATCATTTTTCATTGTGCTTATAATGTTTATCTATCATACCATGCCTATCTTGCAGATTATGTATATCATACATATCATGCATCAAATGCATATCTTTCATGCATATCTACTTGACTAACAAGATGAAGGATCTAACTAAACTAGAACATCCATGGAGTCAAACGTACATTTTGAAATAAATATGATTATTGAAATTTAGAAATATTATTATTCACCTCAATTATCATACTGAATTCTTGATCTTCGGTAACTAACTGAACATTGCGATAACTTTATCTTAATCTTAATAACTTATAAAACATAATATTAAACTTTAAGATTCAAGTATAAAATTATTTTACCTAAAATTTACAAGCCATCCTATGAGTCTACGACGATTTTCTATGCGCTCGCATGCAGAGGTAAACAACCTAGAATATGTAAATATCTTAGGATTTTATGAATGTTCGGCTCAAAGTAATTTAACCCAAAAAAGTAATTTTCTTATCTCAAGTAAGCTTCTCGACACATGTTCATCCTTTTGAAGCTGCCAAATATTCTTCCTTCTTCATATCTTCTCAATCTCCTATTTCCCTTCGTTGATATTGTGTTAACACCTCTATGAAAACTCGTAAACCACTTCCAACACAAATTTGTCGCCTCCTACGGCAACCAAAAACGAACAATACACGAAAAACAAGACAAATTCAAAATAAAAGTAGGAGAAATGAAATGAAAGGCTCAAATATCATTAAAATCAGTTTCGTACCTTAAGATCTCTCCCTCGGAGTCAAAATCATGAGTTGCAACTCCCCAGCACGCTGCTCGCCTCTTTCAGTTCGCTGCTGCTACAGTGGTCCGAGTAGAGGTCTTGTGGGAACTCGCAGGATCTCGTTTGCCGAGCAAAAATAAGAAAGGGAGGGAGGAACGTGAGGCTTAACCGAGTGCGGGAAGAGGGAAATTGGAAGGGGAGAAATTTCAAAGGCTCTGGATGGACCCCTCAACACATAAATCGAATAATAAGTTGGTTGGGTACAACAAACGAGATTAGGGAGGGGTTAATTAAGATTTAATTAATTTAATTAAATTTATAACTTTTGATTTTTATATCTTTCAATGTATTCATAATTTTAATATAGTGTTTTATATTGAGTTGATCGATTTGACAGAGAAAATTTTATAAAATTAACTCTGTTGAAATCTAAATGGTGCGAAAATTAAGGTACATATTAAGTAGCCAAAAAAAATTATCTGATTTTTTAAATAAGTTATACAAAAGCTATGATTTGGTAAACAAATAATCAACTTTATCCTTTATTATTCCCCCAAATTAACAACAAAAATTTCTACTATTATATTAATTTTCTTATTCTCTTAATTATTAAATTATTTTTAAAATGATAAAAAAGGTTAATAGATCCATCCCAACCTAAATGTTGTTCATCATCTCCCTCCAAGGAGATGATAAGACCGAAATCTGAAGCCTTTCCTCTGTTATGATTAGAAGTTAGCAAAAAGATTTAACACAAAATGGAGTCAAAACTTTATGCCACACTCAACAGCGAAAGGCTATCGAGGTCTCATAAGCCTGACCCCAAATAATTGGGATAAGGCTAATGATAATTAGAATATTTCAGATATGATATCAACCTTCTCTCAACATTTATTTTGTTCGTTGAAGCAAAACGCTTCTATTAAGCTAATCGTATTGGATGAAACATACTTTCTTGAATATTTATTTATTTTGAATTACATATAATAGTTACTCGTTAGTTCAAGTTTTCGATATTATAGTTTCGATTGCTTGAACCTGAATTGTCAGTCATAAACAGCTCCGCGGTCGAAGTGGAAGACAAGGGGATCCTGGAAGCTCAAGATTCTTCCTCAGCCTTGAAGATAACATATTTCGAATTTTTGGCGGTGACCGAATACAGGTTTTTGCTAATGTTATTTTCTCTTACTGTTGTTTTATTAAAATATAACAACTGATTTGAAAACTTAACAATTATATTGGAGTAAAGTGCCAAAATAGTCTCGTCTATTTGCATGGGGTTATTTTTGTCTCGGAATCTATAACAATGCAAGCCCCTAAGTTCTTTTAATATGAGTTAAAATAGCTTCCAAGGAGAAATATTTTAGACTCATTTAAAGGATATAGAGACTAAATTGATACTTTATATACCCTGGGACTAAATTGGGCCCCTACAAAGTTAGTGGATCATTTTGACACTTTTCTCAATTATATAGTTTTGGACATCCATGTATGCTTATTAGAATCTTTTGGAAGTTAAATCCATCAGATATATTTTGTCTAGTCTTACATTTAAACACCTGAGGTCAATTCATTTCATTCTCCTTATTCCAAAGGACAGCTTACTGCAGCTCTATGCAACACACTAAATGTAGGGTTTAATGAGAGCTTTCAGAGTCGAAGACCTTCCAATCGAATCACAAATGCTGACAAAGGCTTTAGATGAAGCTCAAAGAAAGGTTGAGAACTATTTCTTTGATATAAGGAAGCAATTATTTGAATATGATGAGGTCTTGAACAGCCAAAGGGATCGCATCTACACGGAAAGAAGACGAGCTTTGGAATCTGACAACCTCCAATCCCTCATTATAGAATATGCTGAACTTACTATGGATGACATCTTAGAGGTAATCTGATTGCGCTCAGGAGTTGATATAAAGTTGTTCTAATTTATGGACATCGGCACTATTGCATGCATAGCTATATCCATCCTCATTCTTAAATGTTGGTAGGCAAATATTGGCCCTGATACTCCGAAGGAAAGCTGGGAACTTGATAAACTCATTGCCAAACTTCAACAGTAAGAGATTATTTTGTGAAATAGTTTATAGATTTCTTATGAGAAAAGTATCAAAATGGCCTCCCGTAAAAAATGGTATCCTGACTCTTTACGGGAGGCCATTTTAGTCCCAGAATTTATAAAATGCCAATTTAGTCCCCAGAGAGGGCTAAAATAGTTTCTCCGGGGGCTATTTCACCCAATACTAAAGGAGTTTGAGGACTAATTTGACAGTTTTATAGATTTTGGGGCTGAAACGACCTTGTAAATAGTTTGCGGACTATTTTGAGACTTCACTCTATTTTTATTGAGGTTATACTGTTTGACTTAGTTATTACTCTAAGCCAACTCTTCTACGCCTATGAATGCTAGATACTGCTATCTGCTTAACGATTTGACCCCAGAATTACTTAAAGATAAAAGTTCAAGCTATGAGGCATTGCGGGAATATCTTCGTTTTCGAGGACGTGAAGCCTACTTCCAGAAAACTGTATGTCAGATTGTCACATGTCTGCTCTAATATGGAATGTGTAATGCTGCTCTATATGTTTGCTACTAATCGTTGATCTTTGTAGCGTTAGATCTTTAGAACTGGTAATCATCACTGGTGTGGAGAAATTCAGTTCTAGTAGTGCAGCTTAACCTTGTAATCTGTCTTTTGAATCTATAGTTGCTACAATAAGAAAAAAATTACTATTAATTTTTGTGAAATAAAATATTTGAACATATACAAGTTGTTCGGACAATACTTAGGTATTTCCCTCGAATATAATGTATTTTACGCGGCTATCTCATTTCTTAATGAAATTTATTTCTAGTGAAGTACCTTGTCTTGTAGTCGAGTGAAATATATTAAAAGAAAAGTGTCAAAATAGTCCACTGTTTACAGTGGGTCCTATTAGTCCCAGAGTCTATAGCGCCAATTTAGTCTCCAAACTATTTTAATATCGGCTGAAATAGTCCCCACAGATGATTATTTATATTTTTCAGCTCCAATTTAAAGAGTTTGGGGACTTATTTTACATTTTTGTAGGCTCTGGGATTAAAATACCCAAATGCAAACAATCAGAGGACTATTTTACACTTTACATAATATATTAAATTCGAGCATGTGAAAAACGAGGGACACATATCTGGTACTGGGAGTTTTACATAATTTGATAATTTTATAATTTTAAATACGAGTCTCCTGAGAGAGTGTATAGCAATAATGTTATCATCTACTGCAAAATGAAATTGAAGTCCAATTTCAGGAAATGGTAGAAAAGCAAGCACCTGGTCTGATGAAGGAAGCTGAGAGGTTCCTAGTCTTGAGCAACATTGATAGGCTATGGAAAGAACATCTCCAAGCTATCAAGTTTGTCCAGCAGGCTGTCGGACTCAGGGGCTACGCACAGCGAGATCCCCTCATTGAATACAAGCTTGAAGGCTACAATCTCTTTGTCGATATGATGGCCCAAATCCGCCGAAACATCATCTATTCAATTTACCAGGTCACTTCTTCCACAGAGGTGTCTTGTTCATTGTTTAGGCTTCAAACTTTCATTTAATCTCTCTTTTTCAGAGCTTTACATACATATCATGTATGTATTCACATGTCTCACACCTAAACTTTCATATTTACACATATAACACTCAAATCTTTAATATCACGTCAAAAATAACATTTTTATCATTTTTTTAAAGTGAAATATGTCTTTTCATGCATAGGTTTAAAACACCGATGTCTCATATATGTAAATATTAAAGTTCAGGTGTGAGATATGCAAATACATATGAATTATGTGCTACGCGTGTAAATCTCCGTTATTCTTATGCGGTACTGCTTCACTCGTGCAGTTCCAGCCGCTAATGGTAAAGAATAATGAGCAACAGAGCCAGAAATCACGAAATAAGGATTCTAAAGGAAGAAAAAAAGATAATGATGCAAACACAATTGAAGCGGCACAAGCTGCTTAAATCTTTTTGCTTGAGGCTTCAGGAAAACCGGGTTTGTTCAGTGAGTTTTCTTCCTCCCATTAGTAGAGTGATCCTAAATGGTTTTTGTAGTGGATAAATGGTCGATAAGCTGATGATACAAAGCGTTCAAAATGATATCAAGATTGTAATTTATGCATTTGACATGTTTTAAAAGGAAATTTTTGTCTTTACAGGCTTTACTGGGCACTGTATAATCTATTACTCTTATGTGAAAGGATATGTTTGCAGAGGTTCCACAGTAAGGTTTCTTCATGTAACCTGATGTTATTGAAGTTAAGGCAGAGTTGTAAAAAAAATTTGCAGAACCTCATCTCCGGTGACATGGTGTAAATTGTTTATTTTATCATATTATGTATGATTTGTTAAGTTGTAGAGCTCAATTTATTTTGTATGAGGAAAACACCCTACACAAACTCAGTCATTGGTCCACCTTTGTTGTAAGGTCATTTTAGGGGTTGGAAGGGTTGTGGGGAGGCCTCCCTTGGGGGTTTGGGGACTCAACTCGTGAAAGTTGTACATCGTTTGTGCTTGTTTCATTAAGGAGACTTAATAGTTTTTATTGTATTTCATCCTGTCTTATGTTTTTGTTTATATAGAGAGGCATCATCTTAAATTTTTATTTGATGAAATAGTGATAGTTGAAGTGGTGGCAATAGGTCATAGTTATCAATTGGGTGTACTTGTATAAAATTTTTGTATTTTTGTGATCTAATTTTCTTTTTTCTCCTCCATTGTTTTGCTGTGTTTTATTAGATTTCAATTGGGCGAACTTATATAGAACTTGTAGTCATTTTATCTATTGGCTTGCGCCATTGTTGGAAGAGGTCGTCTTTTGGCATTTTTAGATGATTTGATTATGTTATAGTGTGGAATGAGATTTGGAGCCCCAGAGCAAGAGATCTTGAGCGCCTGGGTTCTCAAGCACCCAGATTCGGGCGCTCCTGCACCCAACTACAGGCACTTCTGTGCCCAAGTTCGGGCTCTTCTGCTCTCATGTCTCAGTGTACTCATGCGTTCCAGACCTTTCTTATCCAAGAGATCGGCTTTGCTGCGCTAGATGAGGTTGGCTCTCGATTTCGATTTAATATGTCATTTTTGGCAACGAAACATTATCATTCCAGTGAGCAAGTTCCCGGTGAAAGATAGAAGTGTTAGAGAGGAGTTCACATGAGTTTCTCTTGTCAGTTTGAGATGAAGAATTTGGAGCAACGCGTTGTAAGTTTCTTTAATTGTCGATAGAAATTCTGAGTGTGTTATCTTTTAAACTTTTTGAATTCATGTTGAAAATTTCTGAGCAGTGTGACTCTGTAGTGATTTTTTTCATTTTAAATTCTTGTGTGTTTTTCTGAACTGTCTTTATTATACTTATGTTTATATTGTTTGTTTCATTTTCTCGAATATGTACGATTTTATTCTGTTCGGTGGTTTAGATTTAAATTGAATTTGAACCTTCATAAAGTATAAAGGGGGCCCAACAACTTAGAGGTAATTAGCGATTATTTTTATATTTTGTTTTATATCAAATAATGCTTCATATGTTTAATCAGAATATATTTGTGCTTTTAAAACATTCGAAACATCTAAATATTATTTTGAGTATTCTTAAAATGCAAATTGATTTGTTTTCAAAAATAAAAGTTAAAAACTCATAAATAATGATAACATCATTGGATCACTTTGTTTTTATTTTTATTGTTTATTTTTTATTTTTGTTTTGTTTATATTTTAATTGGAACATATTTGGTTATGACCATTATTTCTAAAAATATTTTGAAAATATTTTTTTATTTTTTAAAGTATTTTAAGAAACAACTTAATTTGCTTGAAAAAAATAAAAAAAAATATATGTTTTAAAAAATAAAAGTAGAAATAAAAAAATTGAATTAGAAAATAAAAATGATGCCAAATGAACCCCTGTAGAAATAAAAAAATGGAATTAGAAAATAAAAATGATGCCAAATGAACCCCTATTAAATAAACATGTTTTAAAAAAAAATAATAAAGACAAACAAAATTGCAGAGGCCTCTGAATGTTTTTTTATTTTATTTAATTTATTTAATTTTTAAAAATGATGCCAAAATGTCTCCTGGCAGTTTGCCCTCTATTCCTTTCAAAAAGCAATCTCAGGGCAGAATATTTAGGCTGTGGGAGTTAATTTCAGGGAAACTTATATACATACAACACAATTCTTATTTATTTACATATCTACCACATTAAATTTGACATTTACACATATAACACTATCATGTCATAATCTATGCATGAAAAATTATATTACACTTTTTAAAAAGTTAATAATGATGATATTTTCTATGTAATTTTACAGTTCCGAGCGTTGTAAATGTAAATATGAAAATTTAGGTGTTAGAAATGTAAATACATGAGAATTTTGTGGTACCTATGTAAATGCCCCTTGGTTCAAATGGTTTGTTCGAAATACATAAGAATTGTGTGGTATGTATAAAATTATAAATATCATTCCACACCCAATTCACCGCCTCTTATGGTGCATTTAAGCTAATAATTGTTCTCAAATGTTTGGTGCTTGTAATAATCTTTTTAGGCTTAACATCCTCTAAGCTATCCCTCTTAAGTGATTCACCCACATTTTTTATGGATTAAATATTGGATAAAGAAAATGTCGTATGAGCATCGAGGTGAGATTGTTATGTTTGAGGGGTTTGGTACTTTTTTCCCATGGTTTTTTGTCATCTCGAGAATATTGGTATCTGTCGACTATGACTGACCTCATAACCAAGAATCCCCCTTATGTGTCATAGTGTTGACGGTTCATAGTTTCAAAGAGGTCTGAAATATCATCATCAGTAACCATGAGTTACTTCATTTTAAGATTAAGCTGAGAATATGATTGACTTCTTATTCTTGTTATATATATATATATATATATATATATATATATTGAGAGGGGGGGGTGCGCTCCGGGG